>NW_028270173.1:30881244-30961244 GCF_037043375.1 Chiloscyllium plagiosum
TTTCTTCCTGAACTTTCCCTGAAATAGAGAAAGCTTGGATTGGGGAAACTGCCGTCAAACAACGGGATAGAAATTCATCAGTGACAGAAATTAGGCGCGATCAATGTGTCTTATGTTCCCCATTGGATATTCATCAACTTCAATAAACACAAAAGCCAAATACATACAACAAGCGAGTGGTTGTATTTGGGTCACTGTGTGCTAACCTTCAAGGTCAATGTTATCATTTTATTTTTCACTCATGGGATGGGCACGTTGCTGGCTCGGCCAGCATTTGTTGCCCGTCCCTAGTTGCCCCTCGAGAAGGTGATGGTGAGCTGCCTTCTTGATCCGCTGCAGTCCACCTGTTGGAGTGAGACCTGCAATGCTGCTAGAGATGGAGTTCCAGGATTTTGACCCAGTGACGCTGAAGGAACAGGGATATATTTCCCAGTCAGGATGGCGAGTGGCTTGGAGGGGAACTTGCAAGTGATGGCGTTGCCATGTATCTGCTGCCCCTGTCCTTCTAGATGGGCTTGGAAGGCTGGTTACAGATTTGTGGTGAATTGCTGCAGTGCATCTTATCGATGGTACACAGTACTGCTACTGAGTGCCGGTGGTGGATGGAGTTGATGCTTGTGGATGTGGTGCCAATCAAGCGGGCTGCTTTGTCCCTGGGTGGTGTGAAGCTTCTCGAGTGCTGTCAGAGTTGCACTCATCCATTTACTTGTGAAGACAACTGGACAACACTTCTAAAATAATTCCATGCCAATTTTGGAGTGACAGATATTTATTACCATTGAGAAGAATTCCATTGCAAGTGGATATTTACTGAGCCGAAATGTCTATGAAAATACCTGCTCGGCTCAGAACTCACCCAAGACAGGAGGACCCCGGGTGGAAACGCTTTCGGGGTTTCCTCAAAAGCAGCCCAGAAGGGGTCAAAGGTTTCAGGCCCCTGGACTGTGACCAAGTAACGAGGAGACAGTGTGTTCAGGAAGCAAACAAACAATCCAAGAGAGGAGCAAATTCCTGCAGAGGCTGGAGTCTGGACTGAAAACAACAAACGCTGGGAATCACAGCGGGTCAGACAGCAGCCGTGGAGAAAGAGGAAGCTGACTTTTCAAGTCCAGATGACTCTTTGTCAGAGCTGGGCTGAGCAGCTCTCGACTCGAAACATTAGCTTCCTCTCTCTCCATGGATGCTGTCTGACCCGCTGTGATCCCCAGCATTTGTTGTTCCCAGAACAATTCGAGAGAGTTCATCGGGAACACATGGAGGTGAAGTTCAAGTATCAAAGAGATTGTACAAAGAACTAAACTCTCTGACCCCTGACCCCAGTGTGGCCAAGTCATCAGGTCACACATGAGACTTATTGCTGAGCTATTGAACTGGATTGACAACAAGCCATTCCAAGGGACTGCCTGTGTAAAGTGACCTAAATCAACCAATGGCTTAAGGTACTGTACCAACAGGATGCATTGTATTGCAGGAAATACCTTGCCAAGTTGAATGTGAGAGAGATCGTTCTGCTCTGAATTACAATGAGAGACCTTGGTGATGTCCAGGAGACCTGCCACTGCTTTGTTCTCTCGTGCAGCACGCTTGTCTACAACCAGTTACATTGAGATCGAGATGAAGGAAATCGTTTTGACATTTTCTGAAAGGTTGCCTTGCCCTTGCTTCTGAAACATGTTTATTGGTATCATTGGCCATTCTCATCTCCGCAAACCCTTCTCGCCATCAGTCCATGTGAATCTGGCTGAAAGAAGCTCAGCAAGTTCGTGTTGGGTTCCTGATATTTCTGTAGAAACCCTCAGAATATTTAAGAAGTGCACATGCGATCCCCAGTGTTACAGACCACACCAAACCCGCTCAAAATATATTAAGAAGATAGCCTAAACTCCCAACATTTTCTTATTTTTAAAGGCAAGTGTGTTCCGGATACAATTTGATGCGTCAAACTACCAGGCTTGAAAGCAAACACAGTTTAGGGCAGCATGGTGGCTCAGTGGTTAGCACTGCTACCTCACGGCACCAGGGTCCCAGGTTCAATTACTGCCTTGGGTGACTGTCTGTGTGGTGTTTGTGCATTCTCCCTGTGTCTGCATGGGTTTCCTCCCATAGTCCAAAGATGTACAAGTCAGGTGAATTGGCCATGCTAAATTGTCCATAGTGTTCGGTGCATTAGTCAGAGGGAAATGGGTCTGGGTGGGTTACTCTTTGGAGGGTTGGTGTACTGGTTGGACCAAAGGGCCTGTTTCCACACTGTGGGGAATCTAATCTTTATTCTTAAAACCCTGTTCAAATAAGAAATTCTAAAAATTAATTTAACTGTGACTCTATTGAATTGCTTAATGAGATAATATATATGCTCACTACGACTGATTAGCTGTTCCAAGATAGTAACATCCCATAAACACACACTTGGCAAAGGCAAATTCAGTGAAACAGATTGTCTCACGCGCAATTCTCTAGTCCAGTCCATCCAGGGATAACTCTGAGAGAGAACTCAAGCATTTTGCTTTAACAGGGAGAGATGTGTAGCAGCTTCCAAACCCCAACACGACTGAAAGTTAAACTAAAATCCTGGTTCTGTGGGAGCTTGACACCAGCCCTTCCGGCTGCTTCTATTGTTCCAACATTAAAAAAAAACAAAGCTTGCTGGGCTCAGAGCAGACCGCTGGGCTTCTAGTTTGCAACACTTGTTTTCAAAAGGACAAATCCTTCTTAAAGCAGCAGCTCATAACATCAGGTAAACATGGCTCTGGAAATTGAGATTAGAATAATTTGGTTGCTGATTCTAACCAGCACAGACCCAAAGGACCTTTTATTGTGCTGTAGAGCTCCATGACTCTTAACTCCAATCATCTGTGTGTGAAGTAAGGTGTGTGATACAGTCTATTTGGATTTTTGAATTTTGAACCAGTGGCATTTGGATTTTTCTTGTGTCTGTTTTGTTTACCTTTGGAGAGTTTATGAGCGAACAGAATAAACAGAGTAGTATATTAGGCTTTCACACAGAAGATTCCGGATTTGGGGAGAGGCTTAGGTGAGACATCCATAACATGAACTTTATGGCAGTTTTGACATTGATATCACGTTGTTATGAGTGTCACACTGGGTATAATCTCTGAATCTGCAGTGCACGTCATGCCTGGGGGAGAAAGACTCCACTTGCTGACTCACTCACCATCAGCTCTTCCTGAGACCAACCAGTTGAGGTGTTACTGATTAAATTGACCAATTTCACACTGACCATGGGCCTAGTTCACTACTGACCTCGATAGTCCTATCCATATGATCAAGTAACAGTTTGGACACCAACAACAACTGACAAACACAAAGTTAGTGATTCCCTTACTCTGGATATCCGGATATTTCATCATGAGAAGGAGTCCCCAGCACACGGTGGTGGAAGTGGTTTCTGTGCCGGCACCAAACAGGTCAATGATTGTAATCAGCATGTCCTTCTTCTGAATTTCCAAGGCTTGGCCTTTTGATTCCTTCAAGACAAAATAGAATCAAGAAGAAGCTGCCACATTCTTGACAGAAATATCTTAGTGCAACCGGACGCAGCAGGAACCTGAACCAAATACATTCCAGACGACACAGTCCAGCAGCACTTCCCAGGAGGCTCCAAGGCACTGAAGGTGTCACCGAGACAGGGAACGGAACGTCAGCAAATCAACTTCCCAGCTCGGGGCGAACATAACCACAACTACGGCAGAATAAAGGAGAAGGTACCACATTCTTGGGGGAAATATTTGAGTGTGTATATTGCTGGACGGGTCTGTGTCATTGGGGGCAGTGGCTGTCTTGCTCAGAGTCAGGATTTCATGACTTCAGGCCACACTTCACAAATCTGAGTGCACAACCTCAGCTGAAATTTCAGCTCAGTTCTGAGAGGGTGCTGCACTATCAGAGGTGCTGCCTTTCAGATGAACTATTTAACTGATTAAACACAGGTGTAATCCTGGGCTCCCTGCTCAGGGAAGGATGTGGTGAAACTTGAAAGGATTCAGAAAAGATTTACAAGGATGTTGCCAGAGTGGAGGGTTTCAGCTACAGGGAGAGGCTGAATGGGCTGGGGCTGTTTTCTCTGGAGCGTCGGAGGTTGAGAGGTGAACTCATCGAGGTTTATAACATCATGAGGGGTATGGATATAGTGAAAAGCCAAGGTCCTTTTCCAAGCGTGGGGAGTCCAAAAGTAGAGGGCACAGGTTTAAGGAGAGAGGGGAAAGATTTAAAAGGGACCGAAGGGGCAACTTCTTCACACAGAAGGTGGTGCGTGTGTGGAATGAGCTGCCAGAGGAAGTGGTGGAGGCTGGTACAATTACAGCATTTAAAAGGCATCTGGATGGGCATATGAATAGGAAGGTTTTAGGGGGATATGGGCCAAGTGCTGGCAAATGGGAGTTGATTTATTCAGGATATCTGATCAGCATGGACGAGTTGGAGCGAAGGATCTGTTTCGATGCTGTACATCTCCAAGACTCTGGGTACATGTAAAACATCATGTTATTAATCTAACAAGGACAGAGAAGCTCTTCATTGGTATCTTAGCCAATGTTTACACTTCTACCAAAAGAGTGATCTGGTCATTATCACTGTTATTAGTGTGGGGCCTTGCTGTGCACAAATTCATTAACTCATTCCCCTGTGTTACAACAAACGTCACATTTTAAAAATCGACCCTTCTCTGTAAAATGCTTTGGGACATTAGCCTATACACGAAGACAGAGCCACTGAAAGATGGTTGACTCTTAACTGCCCTCTGGACAATTTGGGAGGGGCAATAACTAGGCAGTACAGTGGTTACCACTGCCTCCCCACAGCACCAGGGAGCTGGGTTCCTTGGGTGACTGCGTGGAGTTTGCACGTTCTGCCCGTGTCGATGTGGGTTTTCGCTGGTAATTCCGGTTCCCTCCCACAGTCCAAAGATGTGCAGGTTCAGTGGAATGGCCACAGGAAATGCAGGGTTACAGGGAAGGGTAGGATGCTGTTTGGAGGGATAGCATAGATCCAATGGGCCAAATGGCCTCCATCTGCACTGTCCGGATTCGATGATTCTACCCCCTGTGATGCCCACTACGATTTGAAAGAGATGGTTTAGGATTGTGGGAATGGGAGAACGGAAGGGGCTGAGTGTAGGCTGATTGTTCTCAAAGCCCGATTGTGAAGTCGTGATGTTGTGGGAATGTCACAGGGATTACTGGTTCAGAACCCCAGGCTCGTATTCTGGGGGTATAACTGTGGATGCTGTCAATCTGAGAGAAGACCAGAAAGTGCTGGAGAAACTCAGCAGGTCAGGCACCATCTGTGAAGGGTGAAACAGTGTTAATGTTTCATGTCTGGCCTGGTCCTTCTTCCGAACTAATACGCTGGGGGAGTCCTGCCATGGCGGACTGCAAAAGTTGAATTGAATGAAAATCTGGAATTAAAAGCTAATCGAATGGCAATTGTAAACCTCCTGTCGTTGAAGCCAATCTGGTTCAATAATGTCCCTCCGGGAAGAAAATTGGCCATCCTTACCTGGTCTGGTCTACATATAACTCCAAACCCATAGCTATGTGGTTGACTCTTAACTGCCAATTACATGAGCAAAAAAGCTGGCCCCATCCCATGAAGATAGAAATCACTGTCAGGATATTGTCAGCTCCTTCACAGAGAACAGGCTTCAGGAGTTATTGAAAGAAGAGTTATTGAAAGGGTGGCACGGTGGATCAGTGGTTAGCACCACTTGCCTCACGGCGCCAGGGACCCGGGTTCGATCCCACCTTCAGACAACTGTCCATGTGGAGTTTGTTCATTCTTCCCCGTGTCTGAACGGGTTTCCTCCCACAGTCCAAAGTCGACTCGATGGCCAAACGGCCTGATCTATGATTTGAACTCAAACACAAAATGAAGTGCTAGCAGTCAATGGATTGGGGAGTTGAAAGCAGAGATGGGACACCTTCCCTCTCCCTATCGCTCAGAGTAAAGTCTTTTGATTGGTCATGATGTGCCTGAGCATAAAGAATATCCCTTTCTGATATTTGTCACCCATGAGTCCCAAGGTGGAGGGTAAGGACAGACTTGGAGTTCCTGACCTCCCAGGAGTATGATACCTGAGGTGGTGGGGTGAGGCCTTCAGCTAGGCCTTGGCTTCAGAAAGGCTCCTGTGGACAGGAACACTGCCCTCTGACCTCCTCGCCTTGAGCTGAGGGGAGCCCAACTCAGCTGCACCCCCTACCATGGTGTCAAAATGTCCCACGGCCTCCAAAGGCACTTCCTCGGATTTGGGGGGGTGGGGGAGGGGCACGGGGAGAGAGGTTGGTGATGATTAAATCCCACTCACCCTGGGGTCAGACTTTGGGATGCAGCTGTTGGTTTGCATAATATCCGAAGTTGGCACAGCCAATCGAGAGGCCCCTTAGAAAACAATCAGACAAAGTCTTTGGCTCTTTATTGTCAGGGAGTACAAGGGTGAGGAAGTGACCTTAAACCTCTACATAGGGGGAAAGGAAACCTGGCATAGCTTCAGCTGGTGCACTGTATCCATTGTGACATTACACTTTGAGAAGGATCTTGGAGCTGTGCGGTGGGGGCAGAATATTCCGTGAAGAATAAATGTATTCCTGAATGTTGTACCAATAGCCGGGATGGCAGAGAGACTGTGGGAGCTGGGGGGGTACGAGCATGGTGGGGTTTGTTTATTCCCCTCAGAATGAAGAAGGCTGAGGGGAAACTGAATGGAACCGTTCAAAGGCATGAATGGTTTTGTTTGGAAGAGTTAAGTCAAACTGGTGTTGGGGGGAGGGTGGGAGGTCAGTGGACTCGGGATTTCAGGTGATTTCCAAGAGACCCTGCAGAGCTGACAGGAAGGAATGTCTGTTTTACCTGCACCGTCTATTAAGTGATGGGGCTTCCACTCTGAAGACAGCGGTGGAGACAGACTCAGAGTAACATCTCGATAATGAGTGGACAGGAAGGGTCAGGGGGCTGTTGAGGCTGGATCCTTAAGCGTATGAAAGACTGAGATAGGAAGGTTTTGAATCAGTGAGAGAACCAAGAGTTATGGGGTAAAGAGTCAAAGAAACGTGGTGCTGGAAAAGCACAGCCGGTCAGGCAGCATCCCAGGAGCAGGAGGGTTAATGTTCCGAGCATAAACTCTTCATCAGGAATGTGTGCCCTCATGCTCGAAACGTCGATTCCCCTGCTCCTGGGATGCTGCCTGACCTGCTGTGCTTTTCCAGCACCACGCTTTCCCAGTGTCACACTCTTCAACTCCGATCTCCGGTATCTGCAGGCCTCACTTTCTCTGAGTTGATTGTGGGGTAAAGGCAGGCAAGTGGAGTTGAGGCTATCATGATCTCACCGAATGACAGAACAGATTTGATGGGCTGAAAGGCCCATTTCTGCTCCTATGTCTTACGGTCTGTGTCTTATTTGTAAGAGGTGGATAAATACTTGAAGGGAAATGTGTGATAGGGCAGTGGGGAAAAAATAGGGGAGTGGGATAGCTCTACCTGGGAGCAGCCATCGACTCGATGGGCCAAATGACCTCCTTCTGTCCTGTAACACCCTACAATTCTCTGAAGGAAAGTTGTCTCTCCTGTCTAAGTTCACCATTAGACTTCAATCCACTCTGGCAGCACAGCAGAGATGAAGGGCTGGTCTTAATGGATGTGAGGTTTAAATTCATTTGTCTCAAAGAGATTGACATCCCAGACAACATGAGCAGAGGACGGCTCCAAAGCACTCAACAACACATCCAGGTGTAATTTGAGGGACGTTATTCAGGGAAAATAACGTGTAAAATAAGTAGAAGCTCCTCACCAATTATATTCTGAGAAGACATCTCTCTCACGTTGTAAATTGCGAGATTGAAACTCATACATCCTTCAGGGATGTGTAATTGTAATGTCACTGGAATCATCATCGCTATGCCAGGCTAATGTACCCATGCCCCTAGATGTGTTCAAAACCCACCATGGCATATGGTGAAACTTGAATAAAAATCTGCAGTTTATAGCTGGTCTAATGGTGACCATGTATCAAACTGTCGATTGTTGTAAAAAATCCATCTGGTTCACTGATAACCCTTAGGAAAGGAAATCTGCCAGTCTTACCTGGTCTAGCCTACATGTGACTCCAGACCCACAGCAATGTGGGTGACCCCACTGCCCTATGGGTAATAAATGCTGGCCCAGCCCCTGTCACTCACATCCCATGTCTGAAACCAATGCTACATCCTGGACACAAACATCCACATGATGTCATGAGCACTACGATCAGAGAAATGATCAGATACAGTGAGCGCTTGAAGCTACACATTCGTAGTTCCATCCAGAAACTAGGGGCAGCACTGAGTGACATATTAACAGATGTTTAACACGGAATCTTCCTCCATCAAAACCCACAAAGTCCTGGTGTGGAGTCTGAAATCTGGGGAGATTCCCCTTACTGCTGAAAAGGTGTGTCACTGTACCTGCTGATGCCTCAGAATTAAGGCTTCGTTTAGGGTCTGAATACTGTTCTCACTCAAGGTTTCTTCAGCCGCTTTGAAGAAACTGTCGAAGATTTCCATCATCTTATCTCGAGTTTCAATCATCTTCCTGCGAGCCGGAATCAGAAATCCCAGAGATGGATAAGAATTGTACAGCTGGATTGGAATAAGAACATAACCAATAAGTTCAGGCCTTGAGTTGATAAGTGACTGTCCGTCTGTAGTCGATGAGTTGGCCAAGTAACTTATGGTGACATAAAACAAAGAGCTGCTGGAAATCGGAAACAAAAGCAGGAATTTCTGGAGAAACTCAGTGCGTCTGGCCACATCAGTGAGAAAAAAGCAGAGTTAACATTGTGAGTCCGGTGAGGCCTTGGGAATTTTTTTAAAAATTGGAACAGGAATGGCAAGTTACGTGAACCTTGCATGACCTTGGTCAAAAAGAAAAAGGAGAAATATGTAAAGTCTGGGAGGATGGAATTAACTGATTAGCGATGAAGAAATGTTGGATAGACTGGGTTTGTTTTCACCGGAACGCAGGAGGTTGAGGGGTTAGAATAGAGGGATGACTTAATAGAAAATAATAAGGGGCTGGGATGGAGTGGATAGGGAGGACCCGGGTTACCTCACAGAGAGGCCAAAAATTGGGCACACGACTTTACGGTGATTGGTGGAAAGATTAAAAAGGACTCAAGGAAAAACTTTTTCCCAGCCACAGGGTGTTGGGAGTCTGGAATCTGCTGCCCAGTTTGGTTGCTGAGGTGGGAAATCGCTGGAAAGGAGCCTGCATCCGCACTGGACACACTGTAACCTGCAAGGAAATGGACTGGATCACGGAAAGTGGAATTTGACCGGGTGGTGACATTATTCATCCAAGGGCTGAATGGCATCGTTCTGATGTGTAACTGTTCCGAGGGGCTCCCACCTCTCACCTCGTTATTGACCTTCTGATTTATCAGTGAGGCAAGGCCGCTCTCTCGCTATCCCCACAGACTTTAAACGCCTGGCTGACCTGAGGCTTTTTCTGAAATACTGTCAAAGTGATCTGATCCCATCTTGTCACTGTCCAGGGGATTGTTGGTCATGGCTTCGCAGCAATGTCTTCTGGAGTCTTTTCCCCCTTGCTTTTGGGTTTTCTATCTTTTTGTTTCAAAGTCTTGGTCTGCACCATTTGGAGTCTTCCCATTTTTTTCTCAGCTTCGCCTTTGAAGTCTTGCAAGGGCAAGTGACTATTATTTGAGTGGGTGTGTTCTAGACCACAGGTCCTACAAAGTAGGGCCTCCCTCCCACCCGCCTCCTCTAACCAAAATTAAAAGTCCACAGACTTGCCCCAGAAAGAGGGTCCAAGGAAGTTCCTGTGGATTGAAGAGTGAGGCTTTAGCTCAGGAGTCTTTGATAAGGAGGTTGAGTGAAGTGATTACGCCACAGTTGAAGAGGGTGAAGACATGACTGCCCAGCTGGTTCAGTGTGCTACGTGCTTGATGTGGGAGGTCAATGACTCTGGTGTGTTTGGCTCGTATAAGTATGGAACGTGTGCGCATGTTCAGCGACTGACAGAGCATATTGCAGCACTGATGAAAGAACTCGAGGACCTTAGGCCCTTCCGAGAGAATGAGATCTTTCTGGAGAAGACCTTCAGCGAGGTTATTTCACCAATCGTACCAGAAGAGAGCAGAAGAGAGCAGACGATGAGGAAGGCAGAGAGGAGACAGGTGCAAGAGACCCCGGGAGAAGTACCTGTCAGGAACAAGTTGAATCATTTGGAAACAGTGGAGACAGATGACACTGCCAGTCCGCGAGGTGGCCAGGTCTGTCAATCAAAAGTTGGCGTGGAGGCAGAGCGGAAGAGTCGGGCATTGCACAGAGCCGTGGTAATAGGGGACTCCATTGTGAGAGGAACTGACCGGGGTTTTTGTGGCAGCAGATGGGACTTAAGGATGGTGTGTTGCCTTCCTGGTGCCAGGGTTAAAGACATCACAGACAGAGTGCAGGAAATCCTCAAGGACGAAGGTGAAGAGCTAGAGGTGGTGGTACATGTCGGCACAAATGATGTCGGGAAGAAGAGGAAGAACATACTAAAGCGGGACTTTGAGAACTAGGAAGAAGGCTGAAAGGCAGGACATCCAGGGTGGTTATCTCCAGTTTGCTTCCAGTTCCTCCTGGGCTGGAGAGGCCAGGAACAAGGAGATAATGGACTTGAACATGTGGCTGGGGAACTGGTGCAGGAAGCAAGGATTTAAATTCTTGGATCACTGGGGTATGTTTTGTGGTAAGCATAAATTCTACAAGAGAGACGGTTTGCACCTTAATAGGTTAGGGACCAGCATTCTGGCAGGCAGGTTTGCTACTGCAACACAGCTACATTTAAACTAAGTAGCAGGGGGGGAGGGGACAAACTGGAAGTTTAAGAAGGAAATTGAAGGGAAAGTTAGAACAAGAGAACTCAAGAAAGACAACTGTATCAATGAGGCAGAAAACTCAAAAAGGGATCATGCTGTAAGGTTGAGTGAAATAGGAGTTGATGGGAAGGGTGAGGGCAGTAACAAATTAAAAATACTATACATGAATGCACGAAGCATTAGAAATAAAATGGATGAACTTGAGGCTCTTTTGGAAATTGGCAGATACAATATTGTGGGGATAACTGAGACATGGCTTCAAGTGGACAGGGCCTGGGAAATGAATATTCAAGGCTACACGTGCTATCGTAAGGACAGACTGACGGGCAGAGGGGGTGGGGTGGCCATGTTGGTAAGGGATGATATTCAGTCCCTTGCACAGGGGCCCTAGAATCAGGGGATGTAGAGTCAGTATGGATAGAGCTGAGAAATTCTAAGGGTAAAAAGACCCTCTTGGAAGTTATCTACAGGCCCCCAAACAGTAGACTGGATGTCGGATGTAAGTTGAATCAGGAGCTGAAATTGGCCTGTCGCAAAGATGTTACTACAGTTGTTATGGGGGATTTCAACATGCAGGTAGACTGGGAGAATCAGGATGGTATTGGACCTCAAGAAAGAGACTTTGTGGAGTGCCTCAGAGATGGATTCTTAGAACAGGCTGGTGCTGGAGCCGACCAGGGAGAAGGCAATTCTGGATCTGGTATTGTGCAACGAACCAGAATTGATCAGGGACCTCGAAGTGAAGGAGCCATTGGGAAGTAGTGACCATAATACAATAAGCTTCAATCTGCAATTTGAGAGGGAGAGGGTACAATCGGAAGTGACAATATTTCAGTTGAATAAAGGGAACTATGGAGCCATGAGGAAGGAGCTGGCCAAAGTTCAATGGTGCAATCCCTTAGCAGGGATGACCGTGGAGGAACAATGGCGGATATTTCTGTGTATAATGCAAAAGATGCAGGATCAGTTCATTCTAAAAAGGAAGAAAGATCCCAGGAGGAGGCATGGGTGGCCGTGGCTGACGAGGGAAGTTAAGAAACATATAAAGTTAAAAGAGAAAAAGTATAACATAGCAAAGGTGAGTGGGAAAACGGAGGACTGGGAAGCTTTTAAAGAACAACAGAGGATTACTAAGAAGGAAATAAGCAAAGAAAAAATGAGGTACGAAGGTAAACTGGCCAATAATATAACGGAGGATAGTAAAAGTTTTTTTAGGTATGTGAAAGGCAAAAAAATGGTTAAGACTAAAATTGGGCCTTTGAAGACAGAAACAGGGGAATATATTACGGGGAACAAAGAAATGGCAGAAGAATTGAATCAGATCTGTGTTCACTGGGGAAGACACAAGCAATCTCCCTGAGGTAACAGTGGCTGAAGGACCTGAATTTAGGGGAATTTATATTTGCCAGGAATTGGTGTTGGAGAGACTGTTAGGTCTGAAGGTTGGTAAGTCCCTAGGGCCTGATGGTCTACATCCCAGGGTACTGAAGGAGGTGGCTCGAGAAATCGCAGATGCCTTGGTGATTATTTTCCAGAGTTTGATAGATTTGGGATCAGTTCCTGCGGATTGGAGGGTGGCTAATGTTGTACCACTTTTTAAGAAAGGTGGGAGAGAGAAAGCAGGAAATTATAGACCAGTTAGTCTGCCCTCAGTGGTGGGAAAGGTGCTGGAGTCTATTATAAAGGATGAAATTATGACACATCTGGAGAGTAGTAACAGGATAGGTCAGAAGGGGAAATCATGCTTGACTAATCTTCTGGAATTTTTTGAGGATGTAACTCTGAAGATGGACGAGGGAGATCCAGTAGATGTAGTGTACCTGGACTTCCAGAAAGCTTTTGATAAAGTCCCACGTAGGAGGTTAGTGAGCAAAATTAGGGCGCATGGTATTGGGGGCAAAGTACTAACTTGGACTAGTACTTGGATAGAAAACAAAGAGTAATGATAAACGGCTCCATTTCAGAATGGCAGGCAGTGACCGGTGGGGTACCGCAGGGATCAGTACTGGGACCACAGCTTTTTACAATATATATTAATGATATAGAAGATGGTATTAGTAATAACATTAGCAAATTTGCTGATGATACTAAGCTGGGTGGCAGGGTGAAATGTGAGGAGGATGTTAGGAGATTACAGGGTGACCTGGACAGGTTAGGTGAGTGGTCAGATGTATGGCAGATGCAGTTTAATGTGGATAAATGTATGGTTATCCACTTTGGTGGCAAGAACAGGAAGGCAGATTACTATCTAAATGGAATCAATTTAGGTAAAGGGGCAGTACAAAGAGATCAGGGTGTTCTGGTACACCAGTCAATGAAGGTAAGCATGCAGGTACAGCAGGTAGTGAAGAAGGCTAATAGCATGCTGGCCTTCATAACAAGAGGGATTGAGTATAGAAGCAAAGAGGTTCTTCTGCAGCTGTACAGGGCCCTGGTGAGACCACACCTGGAGTATTGTGCGCAGTTCTGGTCTCCAAATTTGAGGAAAGACATTCTGGCTATTGAGGGAGTGCAGCGTAGGTTCACGAGGTCAATTCCTGGAATGGCGGGACTACCTTACGCTGAAAGACTAGAGTGACTGGGCTTGTATACCCTTGAGTTTAGAAGACTGAGAGGGGATCTGATTGAGACATATAAGATTATTAAAGGATTGGATACTCTGGGGGACCGGAAACATGTTTTCGCTGATGAGTGAGTGCCGAACCAGAGGACACAGCTTAAAAATATGGGGTAGACCATTTAGGACAGAGATGAGGAGAAACTTCTTCACCCAGAGAGTGGTGGCTGTGTGGAATGCTCTGCCCCAGAGGGCAGTGGAGGCCCAGTCTCTGGATTCATTTAAGAAAGAGTTGGATAGAGCTCTCAAGGATAGTGGAATCAAGGGTTATGGAGATAAGGCAGGAACAAGATACTGATTAAGGATGATCAGCCATGATCATATTGAATGGTGGTGCAGGCTCGAAGGGCAGAATGGCCTACTTCTGCATCTATTGTCTATTGTCTATTGTCTAATCTAGTCCCACTTAGACTCACAGAGTCATAGAGCTGTACAGCACAGAAACAGACCCGTTGGTCCAACCCGTACATGCCGATTAGATATCCCAACCCAATCTAATCTCACCTGTCAGCACCCGGCTCATATCCCTCCAAACCCTTCTATTCATATACCACTCCAAATGCCTCTTAAATGTTGCAATTATACCAGCCTCCATCACATCCTCTGGCAGCTCTTTCCATATATGTACCACCCTCTGCGTGAAAAGGTTGCCCCTTGGGTCTCTTTTATATCTTTCCCCTCTCACCCTAAACCTATGCTCTCTAATTCTTGACTCACCCACCCCAGGGAAAAGACTTTGCCTATTTATCCTATCCATGTCCATCATAATTCTCTAAACCTCTACAAGGTCATCGCTCAGCCTCCGACGCTCCAGGGAAAACAGCCCCAGCCTTTTCAGCCTCTCCCCATCGCTCAAATCCTCCAACCCTGGCAACATCCTTGTAAATCTTCTCTGAATGCTTTCAAGTTTCACAACATCTTTCCAATAGGAAGGAGACCAAAATTGCACGTAATACTCGAACAGTGGCCTAACCAATGTCCTGTACAGCTGCAACATGACCTCCCAGAGTAGTCAATACTCTGATCAATAAAGGAAAGCATACCAAACGCCTTCTTCACTATCCTATCTACCTGCAAACCGCACTTTCAAGGAGCTATGAACCTGCACTCCAAGGTCTCTTTGCTCAGCAACACTCCCTGGGACCTTACCATTAAGTGTATAAGTCCTGATAAGTTTTGCTTTCCTAAAATGCAGCACATTACATTTATCTGAATTAAACTCCATCTGACACTTCTTAGCTCATTGGCCCATCTGATCAAGGTCCTGTTGTAATCTGAGGTAACCCTCTTCGCTGTCCACTACACCTCCAATATTGGTGTCATCTGCAAACTTACTAACTGTACTCTTATGCTCGCATCCAAATCATTGATGTAAATGACAAAAAGTAGAGGACCTATGACCGATCCTTGTGGCACTCCACTGGTCACAGGCCTCCATTCTGAAAAACAACTCTCCACCACCACCCTCTGTCTTCTACCTTTGAGCCAGTTCCTGTATTCCATGAGATCTAACCTTGCTAATCAGTCTCCCATGGTAAACCTTGTTGAATGCCTTACTGAAGTCCCTGCCCTCATCAATCCTCTTTGTTACTTCTTCAAAAGACTCAATCAAGTTTGTGAGACATGATTTCCCACGCATAAAGCCATGCTGACAGTCTTTGCCTTTCCAAATACATGTACATCCTGTCCCTCAGGATTCCCTCCAACAATTTGCCCACCACTGATGCCAGGCTCAGTGGTCTATAGTTCCCTGGCTTGTCCTTCCCACCCTTCTTAAACATTGGCACCACTAGGCAACCTCCAGTTTTCCAGCACCTCACCTGTGTCTATCGATGCTACAAATATCTCAGCGAGAGGCTCATCAATCACCTCCCTAGCTTCCCACAGAGTTTTAGCGTACACCTGATCAGGTCCTGGGGATTTATCCACCTTTAACCGTTTCAAGACATCCAGCACTCCCTCCTCTGTAATCTGGACATTTTGCAAGATGTCACCATCTAGTTCCCTACATTATGTATCTTCCATGTCCTTTGCCACAGTAAATACTGATGGAAAATACTCGTTTAGTATCTCCCCCATTTTCTGTGGCTCCACACAAAGGCTGCCTTGCTGATCATTTACGGGCCCTATTCTCTCTCTCGTTACCCTTTTGTACTTAATGTATTTGTAAAAACGTTTTGGATTCTCCTTAATTCTATTTGCCGAAGCTATCTCATGTCCCCTTTTTGCCCTCCTGATTTCCCTCTTAAGTAAACTCCTACTGCCTTTAGACTCTTCGAAGGATTCACTCGATCTATCCTGTCTATACCTGACATATGCTTCCTTCTGTTTCTTTACCAAATCCTCAATTTCTTTAGTCATCCAACATTCCCTATTCCTACCAGCCTTCCCTTTCACCCTGACAGGAATATACTTTCTCTGGATTCTTGTTATCTCATTTCTGAAGGCTTCCCATTTTCCAGCCATCACTTTACCTGCGAACAGTTGCCCCCAATCAGCTTTTTTGCCTAATACCGTCAAAATTGACCTTTCTCCAATTTCGAACTTCAACGTTTAGATTTGGTCTATCCTTTTCCACCACTATTTTAAATCTAATAGAATTAAAATATTCTGGACCCAAAGTGCTCCCCCACTCCACTCAGTCACCTGCTCTGCTTTATTTTGTTGGACACACTTCACAAATCCCTCTCCATCTAAACCCTTAACACTATGGCAGTCCCAGTCTATGTTTGGAAAGTTAAAATCCCCGACTATAACCACCCTATTATTCTTACAGATAGCTGACATCACCTTACAAGTTTGTTTCTCAACTTCCCTCTGACTATCAGGGAGTCTATTATACAATCCCAATAAGGTGATCATCCCTTTCTTATTTCTCAGTTCCGTGAAAATAACTTCCCTGGATGTATTTCTGTGAATATCCTCCCTCAGTACAGCTGTAATGCTATCCCTTGTCAAAGACGTCACTCCCCCTGCTCTCTTGCCTCCCTTTCTATCCTACCTGTAGCATTTGTATCCTGGAACACTAAGCTGCCAGTCCTGCCCAACTCTGAGCCATGTTTCTGTAATTGCCATGATATCCCAGTCCCATGTTCCTAACAACGCCCTGAGTTCATCTGCCTTCCCTGTTAGGCCCCTTGCATTGAAATAAATGCAGTTTAATGTATTAGTCCTTCCTTGTCCCTGCCTGCCCTGACTGTTTGACTCGCTTCTGTTCTCAACTGTCCCAGTCTCAGATTGATCTCTTTCCTCACTATCTCCCTGGGTCCCACCCCAGCACCTTACTCGGTTAAATTCTCCTGAGCAGCTCTAGCAAATCTCCCTGCCAGTATATTAGTCCCCTTCCAATTTTGGTGCAATCCGTCCTTCTTGCACTGGTAATTCCACACACACATCACCCTCTGTCTGAAAACGTTGCCCCTTAGGTCCCTTTTATATCTTTCCCCTCTCACCCTAAACCTATGCCCTCTAGTTCTGGACTCCCCCACCCCAGGGAAAAGACCTTGTCTATTTACCCTATCCATGCCCATCATGATTTTATAAACCTCTATAAGGTCACCCCTCAGCCTCCGATGCTTCAGGGAAAACCACCCCAGCCTATTCAGTCTCTCCCTATAGCTCAAATCCTCCAACCCTGGCAATGTCTTTGCAAATCTTTTCTGAACCCTTTCAAGCTTCACAACATCCTTCCATCTTCCCTTTTTATGTTGTTGTGTGCCCAGCACCCTCTCCTAGCACCAGATCCTGTCTCTGAGAGCTTTATCCCTCACTGCCACCATGTGCTTTAAACCAACATAGTGTCCTGCACTTTCAGCTGCCAGTCAGAAGCAGTTGTGGCTGTGAGAGGCCTGTATATAACACTCTCCCCGTGGCTGCATCCACCCCATCTCTATTGAGGGTTTTCAACTCCTTATGTACCGTAACACTCCTTTCTTTATATCTGCACACTGGATCTCGAAAACAGCTCTCTAGTGTAGTATCTAAGACCTCTCTGTTCACATAGTCATTCTAGACTGGTGTCTTCTCTCTCATTGACGTCATAGTCAAGTAACAATTATGTAAAATGATTTACATAAATCTTACTTTTTCAGCATTTACATGTGAATTTATTCCATGTCAGGGACCGTCACATGTTAATATAATTGACTGAAATATAATGTTAAAAACACTCTGCACCTGTAATAGCTCAGGCTTTTCTATTCACTCAGGGGCCTAGCATTTATTGCCTGTCCCTAGTTGCCCTCTTGAGAAGGTGGGGGGTGAGCTGCCTTCTTGAACCGCTGCAGTCCACCTGCTGTAGGTAGACCCACAATACCATTAGGGAGGGAATTCCAGGGTTTTGGCCCAGCGACAGTGAAGGAACAAGTCAGGATGGTGAGTGGCTTGGAGGGGAACTTGCAGGAGGTGGTGTTCCCATGTATCTGCTGTCCTTGTGCTTCTAAATGGAAGTGGCTGGGTGTTTGGAAGGTTCTGTCTGACGATCTTTGGTGAATTTCTGCAGTTCATCCTGTAGATGGTACACACTCCTGCTACTGAGCGTCGGAGGTAGATGGAGTGGAGATTTGTGGATATGCTACCAATCAAGCGGGGGATGCTGAGTCGTGGATGGTGTCAAGCTTCTTGAGTGTCATTGGAGCTGCCCCCATCCAGGCAAGTGGGGAGTATTCCATCACACTCCTGACTTGTGCCTTGTAGATGGTGGATAGGCTTTGGGGAGTCAGGAGGTGAGTTCCTCATCGCACTGTTCCCAGTCTCTGACCTGCTCTTGTAGCCATTGTGCTTATGTAGCAAGCCCAGTTAAGTTTCTGATCAATGGTGAACCCAAGGATGTTTGACAGTGGGGATTCAGTGATGGCAACACTGAATGCCAAGGGACAGTGGTTAGATTGTCTCTTATTGGAGATGGCAAAAGTGAGGACTGCAGATGCTGGAGATCAGAGTCTAGATTAGAGTGGTGCTGGAAAAGCACAGCAGGTTAGGCAGCATCCAAGGAGCAGGTAAATCGACGTTTCAGGCAAAAACCCTTCATCGGGAATTAAGGCAGGGAGCCTCCAGGGTGGAGAGATAAATGGGAGGGGGGTGGGGTGGAGCTGGGGAGAAGGTAGCCAAGAGTGCAATAGGTAGATGGAGGTGGGGATGAAGGTCAGAGAGGAGGTTGGAGTGGATAGGTGGGAAGGAAGGTAGGACAGGTCATGGGGACGGTGCTGAGCTGGAAGGTTGGAACTGGGGTGAGGTGGGGGGAAGGGAAATGAGGAAACTGGTGAAGTCCACATGAATGCCCTGGGGTTGAAGTGTTCTGAGACGGAAGATGAGGCGTTCTTCCTCATCCAGGCGGGTGGTGAGGGAGTGGTGGTGGAGAAGACCCAGGACCTGCATGTCCTCACCAAAGTGGGAGGGGAAGTTGAAATATTGGGCCACAGGGCGGTGTGGTTGATTGTTGCGGGAGTCTCAGAGATGTTCCCTAAAGCGCTCTGTGAGAAGGCGTCCAGTCTCCCCAATGTAAAGGAGACCGCATCGGGAGCAACAGAGGTAGGGTGGGAAGAGATGTAATCCAGGTAGCTGTGGGAGTCTTACTGGAGATGGTCATTGTTTGGCATTGGAGTGATGAGGGGATTATTATGCACACCAAATTGCAAATAACCATCCCAAGTACAGTAATATGGAAAGATAATTACTTGTATTGAAGCTGTTCCAGCCAATATCGTCATCTCATTGTTCATGTTTATGAGGGAGTTAAATATTTTGTCGTCATAATCAAAGCGATCTCCAAATAGAATGGAACAGATAATATTGCTCACGGCCGAATTCAATATCCGTGCTGTTTCAAAAGGCTGACCTGTGAACAAACATAGTATTTCAGAGAAAAACTGAAGCTGGAAATACCACAAACACTTCCAGTGTTGTTGTCTTTTAAAAAGCTCAAGTTAGATAAGATGCAGTTTGCTGATACAAGATTCTATCTGTGATGGAATCCCTCACGACATATTGTACACACTTTGTGCTGGGAGCCAGCATTTTATGTGAATCCAGGGTCAGGATTAGGGTGATTTCAGTTCAAATCGGCTCCAAAGCTGCTACTTTTGATTGTTCCAAAATCTTAGATTCTCTTTCACCAAGGTGACTGCACTGAGGATCCATCAAATGGTACTGGGGAGCACAACAATTGCTCATCAAATCTTTAAACTTCCTGGACAATTCCCACTGTGGTAATGTTCATAAATCAATACTCTTTATGAATCATTAAAAACAAATGTTGTGTGACCAAATTATTTTGAAAAAGAACTTCTGGCCAGGAATGTAATTACCTTGACCAGTTCCCCTCCTTTCCTGCTTTGTTAAACACAGGAAGTATGGTTAGTAAGTGCACAGATGACAGCAAAATTGAAGGTGTAGCGGACAGTGAAGAAGGCTACCTCAGAGTACAACAGGACCTTGATCAGATGGGCCGAGGGGTGGCAGATGGCTTTTAAATTAGTTAAAGGTGAGGTGCTTCATTTTGGAAATTCAAATTAGGGCAGTACTTGTCCACTTATTGGTGAGGTCCTGGAGAGTGTTGCTGAACAAAGAGACCTTGGAGTGTGGGTTCATAGCTCCTTGAAAGTTGAGTCACAGGTAGATAGGATAGTGAAGAAGGCATTTGGTATGCTTTCCTTTATTGGTCAGAGTATCGCGTACAGGAGTTGGGAGGTCATGTTGTGGCTGTATAGGACATTGGTTAGGCCACTTTGGAATACTGCATTCAATTCTAGTCTCCATCCTTTAGGAAGGATGTTGTGAGACTTGAAAGGGTTCAGAAAAGATTTACAAGGATGTTGCCAGGGTTGGAGGTTTTGAGGTATAGGGTTAGGCTGAATACGCTGGGGCTGTTTTCCCTGGAGCATTGGAGGCTAAGGGGTGACCTTATAGGGGCTTATAAAATCATGAGGGGCATCGATAGGGTGCATAGACAAGGTCTTTATCCCAGGATAAGGGAGTCGAAACTGGAGGCAAAAGTTCAAGCTGAAAGGGTTAAGATTTAAAACTTGCCTAAGGGGTGCCCTTTTCACAGAGGGTGGTGCATGTATGGATTGAGCTGTCAGAGGAAGTGGTGGAGGCTGGTACAATTACAGCATTTAAAAGGCATCTGGATGGGTATAAGAATAGGAAGGGATTAGAGGGATATGGACCAAATGCTGGCAAATGGCACAAGAATAGGTTGGGATATCTGATCAGCACGGACGAGTTGGACCGAAGGGTCTGTTTCTGTGCTGTACATCTCTATGACTCTGTGACTCTAAAACAGACAAAGGATATTTCGAATCTAACCTAACTTAAAGTGTCCAATAGTGGTGAAAGGCTTTGTGAATGGAGTACATCACACATGGACTACTCATCCTTGGTGTGGTGAAGCTGATGATGCAGTTTTGAACTGCTCTCACCTTTAGTATAATTAATGTCCGTCAAAGGCCAGTGTCTCTGGGGCCTGCTAACATTTGACTGCCCCAACAGTATTAATGCAACTGAAGGAACCTCACTTTTATTCAAGTGAAAATCTTTTCTGTAGATGTCAATTTCGAGGGAACCATGAATCCCAGCATGTCATGACCCACCAAGCACTCACCCTTGTGACTCTCAAACACATTGACAAGAAAGCTGGCCTCTTCACTGATCCTGTCTTCAATGGATTTCTTGCCCATGCCAAAGCCTCGGAGAGCTGAGATCACAAACTTTCGGTTCTCCCGCCACAACTTCCCGTCACTGAATATCACACCTGAAAGTGACACACGAAAAGCTGATCAAATATTGGTCACGGGTTCTGCTGTGAGTGCTGCCAAACCCCAGGTTTCTAACACCCTTTCCTTTCCTGAGAATCACACCATTCTAGAACCAAGAGGAAGGTCATTGTATCCATGAGTGCTCTTTGGGGGAGTGAGCCCATTAGTCTAACCACTCACTTGTCATTCTCAGTGTCTGGCCTATTCCGTTTGGATGTTCCTATTGACCCTGCTTCCACCACCCTCCCAGGCTCTGCATCCTCCATGGTAATGAGAGACACAGAACCAAATCTCATCCTCACCCTGATTTAATTTTAAACAATAACCCACCCAATTTCAGTGTCTGTCAGTTCTCTCGTTATTGAATCCTTCAACCTGGGAAAAAGCTTATCTCTATCCACCCTGTCTATATCCTTCATGATTTTGTAGACCTCAATCAGGTCCCCCCTCAATCTCCTTTATTCTAATGAAAGCAATCCTAATCTACTCAACCTTTCTTCATAGCTAACACCTTCCATCCCAGGCAACATCCTCGTAACCCTTCTCTGCACTCTCTCCAAAGCGTCCGCATCCTTTTGGTAATGTGGTGACCAGAACTGCACACCGTATTCCAAATGCAGCTGAACCAAAGTCTTGTACAATTTTAACATGACTTGCCAGCTCTTATACTCAATACCCCGTCCGATGAAGGCAAGCATACCATATGTCTTCTTGACCATTCTATCCACTTGTGTAGCCACCTTCAGGGTACAATGGGCCTGAGCTCCCAGATCTCTCTCTATTTACAGTATAGTTCGCTCTAGAATTAGATCTTTCAAAGTGTATCACCTCACATTTGCCTGGATTGAACTCCATCTGCCACTTCTCTGCCCAATACTCCAGTCTATCTATATTCTTCTGTATGCTTTAGCAGTCCCTTATGCTTTCTGCTACTCCACCAATCTTCCTGTCATCTGCAAACTTACTGATCAGACCACCAATGTCCTCTTCCAGATCATTTATGTATATCACCAACAACAGTGGCCCCAGCACTGATCCCCGTGGAACACCACTGATCCCTTTCTCCATTTTGAGAAACTCCATCGACTACTACTCTCTGTCTCCTGTTGTTCAACCAGTTCTTTATCCACCAAGCTAGAACACCCTGCACACCATGTGACTTCACTTTCTCCATTAGTTTACCATGGGGAACCTTATCAAACACCTTACTAAAGTCTATGTGTCTGACATCTACAGCCCTTCCTTCATCTGTCAACTTGGTCACTTCCTCAAACTCAGTTAAGTTGGTAACAGATCTCCCCCACACAAAACCATATTGCCTCTCACTGATAAGCCCATTCTCTTCTAAATATAAATAGATCCTATCCTCAGTACCTTCTCTCACAACTTTCCCAGCACTGACATCAGGCTCATTGGTCTGTACTTACCTGGAATATCCCTACTAACCTTCTTGAACAGGGGGTCAACATTAGCAATTCTCCAGTCCTCCAGCACTTCACCTGTGTTTAAGAATGCTCCAAAGATATCTGTCAGGGCCCCAGCTATTTCCTCTCTCGCCTCCCTTAGCAACATGGGATAGATCCCATCTGGTCCTGAGGATTTGTCCACCTTAATATCCTTTAGCCTACCCAACACATCCTCCATCCTTATGTCAAGGTGATCCAGAGTAAACAAACTCCTTACCTCTAATCTCGACATTAATCATGACCCTCACCTCAGTGAGCACTGATGCAAAGTAATCACTGAGAATCTCACCCATTTTCTCAGGTTCGACACACAACCTTCCTTCCTTATCCTTTAGTGGACCAACCCTTTCTCTAGTTACTCTCTTGCCTCTTATATATGAACAAAAGGCCTTGGGATTCTCCTGAATTCTGCTCACTAAAGTTATTTCATGACTCCTTTCAGCCCGCTTGATTCCTCATTTAGGATTGGGCCTACCCTCCGATATTCCTCCAAAATGTGTTCTGTTCTGAGCTGTCTGGACAGCTTCCCTTTTCCTCTTGGCTAGTCGCACAATTTCTCTGTCATCCACAGTTCACAAATCTTGCCTTTCCTATCACTTGTTTTCAAAGGGACATGCCTATCCTTCACTATCTTCAACCTAACTTTGAAAGCCTCCCACAAATCAAATGTGGATTCTCTTCAAATAGCTGTCCCTAATCCACATTTTACAGCTCCTGCCAAATTTTGATATAATTGGCCTTGGCCCAGTTTAGTACTCTTCCCTTAGGACCACTCTCATCTTTGTCTACGAGTATTCTATTACACAATTGTGGTCACTATTCCCAAAGAAGTCCCCCACTGCAACTTCTATCACCTGGCCTGGCTTATTCCCCAACACCAGGTCCACTATGGCCCCTTCCCTTGTTGGTTTATTGACATACTGCTCTAGAAAACTTTCCTGGATGCTCCTTACAAGTTCTGCCCCATCCAGACCTCTGACACTGAGTGTATCCCAGTTAAGATTTGGAAAATTAAAATCTCCCAACCCCACTATGCGATTGCCTCGACATCTTTCCATAATCTGTTTACCTATTTGTTCTTCTACCTCACATTTACTGCTGGGAGGCCTGTAGGACAGCCCCAACAATGTAACTGCCCTCTTCTTATTTCTCAGTTCATCCCATAATGCCTCACTGCTCAAGCCCTCCATAGTGTCCTCCTTTAGCACAGCCGTGATATCATCCCTGACCAGCAATGCAACTCCTCCTTCCTCCCCCTTTTACTTCCCTCCCTGTCCTGTCTGAAGCATCTTTATCCTGGAACATTTAGTTGCCAATCACGCCCTTCCTTCAACCAAGTCTCTGCGATCGCAATAACGTCATACTCCCAGACACCAATCCAAGCCCTGAGTCCATCTGCCTTACCCACTATACTCCTTGCATTAAAGCATATGCACCTTAGAACACCTGTTCCTTTGTATTCATCTGCCCTCTGCCTACTCTTCCCCTTGGTAATGCTAACTTCATGATCCTGTTCCTTTCAGTCTCTATTTTCCACCTTACTGTCTATTAGTCTTCTCTTCAGCTTCCCAGCCCCTTGCCACATTAGTTTAAACCCTCCCCAACAGCAGTAGCAAAAACTCCCCCAAGGACATTCGTTCCAGTCTGGTTCAGGTGTAGACGGTCCAATTTGTAATAGTCCCACCTTCCCCAGAACAGGTCCCAATGTCCCACAGATCTGAACCCCTCGCCCCTACACCATCCCTCAAGCCACATGTTCATCCTGCCTATTCTTTCATTTCTACCCTGGCGAGCACGTGGCACTGGTAGCAATCCTGAGATCACTACCTTTGAGGTCCTACACTTTAACTTCTCTCCGAGCTTCCTGAATTCTGCTTTCAGGACCGCATCTCGCTTTCTACTTGTATCATTGGTGCCAATGTGCACCACGACAACTGGCTGTCCACCCTCCCCTTTCAGAATGCTCTGCAGCCAATCGGTGACATCCCTGACCCAAGCACCTGGGAGGCAACATACCACCTGGGAGTGTCGTTTTCAGCCACAGAACCACCTATCTACTTCCCTGGCAATAGAATCCCCTATGACCATGGCCCTACGAGTCTTTTTCCCGCCCTTCTGAACAGCAGTGCCCACCATGGTGCCATGAACCTGGCAACTGCTGCCCTCGCCTGGTGAGCCATCTCCCCAACAGGATCCAAAACAGTATACCTGTTTCGGAGGAAGATGACTGCAGGGGACACCTGCACTGCCTTCCTACTCTTTTTCTGCCTTTTGGTCACCCATTCACTGTCTCCCTCAGCAATTCTAACCTGCAGTGTGACCAGTTCACCAAACGTGCTATCCACAACCTCCTCAGCATCGCGGATGCTCCACAGTGAGTCCATCCGCAGCTCCAGAGCCGTCGTGCGGTCAAACACGAGCTGCATCTGGACACACGCACAAAAAAAAGTGCAGTGGCTTGTTACTGATTCAGACCAATACGGGAGGGATGAAGTTCCCAGGGATATCTCAGAAACAGCAAACGGATCATTGCTATTCAGGAACTGAGCCGAGCTTTCTGATATCTGATATTTGTCACAGATATATATTTCATAAAGATACCGGGGAACATCTTATTTCAACACCATCTGAGCAAACGGGCAAATGGGTTAACCATCTTATCTCAGACACCCTCTTCAAGAATGTGGCACACCTATCCAATCATCTTAGACACCCTCTTCAAGAATGTGGCACACCTATCCAATCATCTTAGGCACCCTCTTCAAGAATGTGGCACACCTATCCAATCATCTTAGACAGTCTCTTTAAGAATGTGGCACACCTATCCAATCATCTTAGACAGTCTCTTTGAGAATGTGATAGACCTATCCAATCATGTCACACATTTCTGAAGCCACAGTACTCCCCTCACACAATAAACGGGGCAAATTTGACAATTGTCAGGTTAATAATGGCAGTGAGAGACAGATGCAACATGGAAAATTAATAGGAGGGCTGATTGCTTTAATGCAATTGATGTGGATTCAGGGACTTCCAAAAGACATTGGACAAAATGTCATGCTACAGGCTTGTTGCCAGAGTAACGTCCCATGGAATAAAAGAGACAATGACAATGTGGAGTTTGACCATGTGGGAAATTAGATACTGCTGCGATTGCAGGAAAGTTGATTGCAGGAAAGTTGATAGTGGGAGTTGTCCAAGGGTTGGTCCTGGGACCAATGCGTCTCTTGATACATATTAATGACTAAGACTTAAATGGACAGGGCACAATTTAAATATTTGAAGATTAAACCAAAATTGGGACGTATCCTGAACAGCGATAATGATAAAGGAGATGCAAAATGAATTAAAGGATGCAATTCTGAGGGAAGTGCAAGTACAGAGAAACTGGGAGAACTGAGGTTAGGAGTCGGGAGGTCATGTTCCAGCTGTACAGGACATTGGTTAGGCCACTTTTGGAATACTGCGTTCAATACCTACTTGGCAGGGAAGATACCATGGTCAATTGGTGTTCCTGCTGTAGGAAAGATGTTGTGAAACTTGAAAAGGTTCAGAAAAGATTTACAAGGATGTTGCCAGGGTTGGACGATTTGAGCTACAGGGAGAGGCTGAATAGGCTGGGGCTGTTTTCCTTGGACCATTAGAGGCTGAGGGGTGACCTTATAGAGTTTTATAAAATCATGAGGGGCATGGATAGGGTAAATACACAAGGTCTTTTCCCTGGGTTGGGGGAGTCCAGAGCTAGCGGGCATAGGTTTAAGATGAGAGGAGAAAAATGTATGCAGGACTAACTTGGATGGGTATGGAGTGATATGGGCCTGGTGCAGGTAGGTGGGACTGGGATATCTGGTCGGCATGGACGGGTTGGACCGAAGGGTCTGTTTCCATGTTGTACATCTCTATGACTCTTTGACTCTCTGAGTTGTTCAAGCAAATGTTACATTATACCTTGTTCAGAACACTTGGTGCTGTGTCAGATTGTTCTGCTGGCTTTCAGCTCTCTTAAAGGTACAGTACACCCACATCTTCATAACAAGGGTGAGAAATTTGGAGAATAACAAATCGAGAGGGGAACTGTGCCAGATCTCTGTTCCAAAATATTTCCTCCTATTTTTATTTTTTTTTCTTTATTCATCCACGGGATGCGGGTGTCACCGGCCAGGCCAGCATTTATTACCCATCCCGAATTGCCCAGAGGGTAGTCAAGAGTCAACCACGTTGTTGTGGGTCTGGAGTCACATGTACGCCAGACCAGGTAAGTAGGTAAGATTCCTTTGCTAAAGGACATTAGTGAACCAGATGGGTTTTTCCAACAATCGACAATCTATCCCTGTGATGCATCAAGTTGAGAGAAATGAGGAGGAGACCGAAGAAAAAGACGAAGTGTCAAGTTACCAGTTCGGAATGAATAATCGTCAAATATCGGGATGGGTGGCCTCCCACTGAATTGATCAGCGTGATTCACAAGAGCGTCTTTCACTGCGTCATAACCAGTCAACACCACTGCCTTCAGCGGCCCAAGCTCCACTGAAAATACATTTCCATATTTCTCTGCGAGCTAAAAAAAGAGAGAATTGTTTCATTAAAGTTTCATTCCTGGTCAGCTGTAAGAGGGAGAAAACAGATGAGAGAAAAATGGACAATTCCTTCAGCTTTAAATCCGAGCTCCCCAATCCGGTCCAGGGTCACATCTGTTCTGTTGTCGATTCCAGCAAAGTGACCCACAATTTGCATTCCATCTGCTTGACCCCCTGAAAACCACAAATCCATTCCATTTGCCGCTACAATCCATGTAAACGGATTGAAATTAGTCTGTTTTTAAAAAAAATGCCCGACCAGCGAATCTGATATTTTGGCTGGGATCCCTCGCCGATAGCAAATGGGAGCAAAATTTATGTAAATCAAACACTGGCAACATTGTGAAAATAATTGTAAGTGACTTTGAGGAGGAAATGTTATCAGATCGATTGGACAGCAAGTCTTTAAAAATATAAGTTATCCCCACGCTCAGTGGGACTAACCTACAGATGCTGTTCCACTCTGGAGTTGGATAAGTGAATGAATAGGAAACGTTTGGAGGGAGATGGGCCGGGAACAGGCAGGTGGGACTAGATTACTTTGGGATTATGGTCAGCATGGACTGGTTAGACTGAAGGGTCTACATCCGTGCTGTATGACTCGATGACAAAAACCCACATAACCTTCTCCATTCCTCCTCCATTCCCTCCTTGTCTTTCCCTGCAATCCACAAATATTTGATACCCAGTCATGATTTTAGATTCAGTTGCCCCACATTACCATGAGACCATATTCTCACATGGCTTTCTGCACCAGCACCTCACTGATCTTGCATTCACAGACAGACACAGTGACAGTAGTTTACTGCAATCCCTCTCATGCTAAATGGAAGTGATATCTTATCATTTGCTTTTACTCGATGATGTGGAGGTGCCGGTGTTGGACTGGGGTGAACAAAGTCAGAAGTCACATGACACCAGGTTATAGTCCAACAGGTTGTTTTGAAATCACAAGCTTTCACAGCGCTGCCCCTTCACCTGATGAAGGATCAGTGCTTTGAAAGTTTGTGACCTCAGATAAACCTGTTGGACTGGAACCTGGTGTGAGGTACGCTTTTGCTCTCGTGCTGGCTGTCTCTTCCAATTCTCTGTTTACCTTGTGTTTTCCTCTGTAGTGTTATCTCCTTATTCTAATCCCCCTGAAAAGTGAATCTGAATCCTCCTTTCCTTGTGTTTCTTGTTATCCCAGTCCTCCTCCTGCAGCCTCTCCTGAGCCCTCACCTTGTGCTGGGTTCAGCCTTCGCCTGGCCTTCCCAGAGGCCCCATCGCTCTCACTAGTCCCTCAGGGGGCCTTCCTCACTGCTCGCCAGGACCTCCTCGACTGTCTGGAGACTCCAGCTCTCCTGATGCAGCATGAGGCCTGCAGGCTGACCCACACAATGTCAATGCCCCTGTCCCCCGGGAGCTCCCAGCCCCACCCGTGTACCACAGTAATACCGGCTGCTGCTCCAGCTCCAGAGCTGCTGCAGCTGGCAACATTTCCTGGGGGGGGTTCCCTCCACGGAACAGGATGTGAATCCCACAAAGACTGAGATGTCCCACCACGGCTCGATGAGGTAGTATATCACAGAAATCAGACTTCAACAAATAAAGATCCACCAGCGACTCACTTCCCTTCCCATTGCCCTGAAGTTATTTTTCAGGAAGGTTTATTCAAATCTTCTACTTGACTCTCACTACGAAGGTGTCTCAGGTTTTAACTGGTTGAAAAAATCAGCACGCTTTAATGTTGTTAGCTCTGGTCACATACAGTTAGATTTATTCCCTGTATGTAATTAGCTTAATTTTGAATGCAATTAGCGATATTTTTAACAACTTATTCAGAGAAAATAATCAATTTCTTTAACAGATATGGACACACCTCTGGAGCAGGTTGGATTTGAACCTGATATCACTGATATAATAAACCATCAAATCAGCTTTAGGGCTCCTGTAGTGTCCCTCCCCCTGTACCAGAAGGCCTGGGTTCAAGCCTCACCTGCTGCAGGGGTGTATAGTAACATCTCTGAACAGGTTGGTTCCAAAACAAGTCAAATAGGCTTTAGGGCTGTTGTGGTACAGTGGGTGGTGTCCCTATCTCTGGGTCAGGGGGTTATGGGTTCAGGCCTCAGGTGTTCCAAGAATGTGTGCTACCATCTCTAAACAGGTTGATCCTGACAGCTGTGACACTTTACTGACAGTTCTGGCCCACTGTATCCCGACCTTTGACCTCATTTCGAACCATGGGGAAAATAAGAGCGCAGAAAGAGGCCATTCAGCCCATCGTGCTCCAATTCCCTTTGAAGAAAAGCTCCAGTCAGCTTTTGGGTTCCTGTGGCGCAGTGGTAGTGACCCGACCTCTAATCCAGGTTCCAGGCTTTATCTCAATTATTGTGACTAGGTTTACTTTTTAGTTAACTAAATTGAATAATTACCAGCTTATTCATGCCGTGTAAATTGTTGTGAGGCGATATACCTCTGCAATTGTTTTTCCTCCCACTCAGTCCCGGATCAAAGTCTGAGCAAAGTTCAGAGATTGCAGGCCCAGAGATAACAGATTCCCTGATCACGGATTCCAGATCTGTTTCAGGCTCTCTCCTTTTACGTCTCTCTCGGTCTCTGTGAGCTTCACCTTGGGAGCTGTTCCCTCACACCGCCCCATCCCTCAGACATTCCCCAGTGAAGGATTCTCACTTACCCCCATGAGAGACCAGTCCAGCCTCTTGAGGTTCAGTTGGTGCAGGTTTCCGATCAGAGGAAGCGGGGTCGGTCCAGGAGGGAAATTCCTGGGAACTCTCCGCCGAATTACAGACACGACCAGGAAGAGAAAGAGGGCCAGCAGCGATAGGGCCAAGGTGTAGTCTGTGGGGAAGAGCTTGAGGAGAGCCATTGTGCCCAAGTGCCCACACACTAAGTGGAGCCACTGGTGTCCTGATGTTATAATGTGGGCCGTCCGTCACTCCAACCCTCCACTTAATAGTTCTCAAAGAACCGCCTCATTTTGCTTCATTGCCTGTGTCTCTTTAACCCCCACCTTGCTGTGTGCTGGGCTATTTAATTAAACAGGTCTGTGTACATTTCCGGCGGGGAGTGATGTTCAGGCACAGCAAGATTCCACTCAGAGAAAGTGCTGTCAATTTTCACAGCTGACTCTGGCTGAGCTTGTCTGGACAGGTTAACCTGACGTTATTTTATGGTAAGACTCTCATTCCCGGGATACGGGTTTCGATGAGATGTAAGGATATCTAGTCACCTTACACACATATAGCAAAGCAGGGAATTATATCTCTGCAGGTCTGCTGTTCCAAAGCACACCTTAAAGATTATTGACATCCATGTGGTGAATCGTTGCTTGGTAGTACAGTCTTGAGTATTCATAATAAAACAGACATTCTACTGAGGACTTGTACAAGTTATAGAGTCATACAACATGGAAACAGATCCTTCGGTCCAACCAGTCCTTGCCGACCATATTCTCAAATTAAACTCATCCCACCTGCCTGCGCTTGTCCATATCCCCAAACCATTTCCTATTCATCTACTTATCCAAATGCCTTTTAAACTTTGTAACTGTACCCATGTCCACCACTTGCTCTGGAAGTTCATTCTACACACAAATCACTCTCTATGTAAAAGAGTTGCCTCTTTTTAAAATCTTCCTCCTCTCCAAACCCTTCCTATACATGTACCCATCCAGATGCCTTTTAAATGTTGCATTTGTAACAGCGTCCACCAATTCCTCTGGCAGCTCATTCCATACGCGTATCACACTCTGTGTGAAAAAGTTGCCCCTCAGATCTCTTTGATATCTTTCCCCCAAACCTATGCCCTCTAGTTCTGGATTCCCGTAGGGAAAAGACTGTGTCTATTTATCCTATCCATGCCCCTCATGATTTTATAAACCTCTATAAGGTCACCCCTCAGCCTCCGATGTTCCAGGGAAAGCAGCCCCAGCCTGTTCAGCCTCTCCCTATAGCTCAAATCCTCCAACCGTGCCAACATCCTTGCAAATCTTTTCTGAAACATTTCAAGTTTCATAACAGCCTTCCAGTAGGAGGAAGACAAGAATTGAATGCAGTATTCCAAATGGGGCCTAACCAATGCCCTGTACAGGCACAGTGTGACCTCCCAAACTCCGATACTCAATGCACTGACCAATAAAGGTCAGCATACCAGATGCCTTCTTCACTATCCTGTCTACTTGGGAAGGAATATTACAGTCCCAATTCTCCTCTGATGCTGAGATGCTGTCACTTCTACTCAGCAATTCCAGAACGAGGGGAACCAGGATTTTCGACTAGATTAAGATGACTGGCAGAAGCTTGTGAATTTGGTTTAACTGTCAATGAGATCAGAGAGACTGAATGGCGTATGTAACTATGTTACAGAAGGTGCTTTCGCACTAGTGTTTACAAATGTAACCCTCATTATGCTGCGGCGTAATCACACAATGTTCGATGTACTCCACAAAGACTTCCAGGCATTTCATCAGGACTTCACTCAGGCAGCCATTTCCTCATTGAAAAATGTTCGGCCAGTCCAGGTGATTCTCTCTCAACCAATCTCCCCCCAGCAAGCTTGGGCCCCAGCCTTTTACTGCAATCACTGGTTACTAAGCCAGCAGCTCTTCATAAGTGACCGGACCAGTTTACAGATTGAGGTTACAACTTCAGTTCCGGTGAAGTCCTGATGAAAGATCGGGAAGTCTTTGCGAAGTACATCGAACATTGTGTGATTACGCCGCAGCATCACGAGGGTTACATTTGTAAACACGAGTGCAAAAAGCAGGTTGAGATCAGGTCGAAGCAGTCATGGCCGTATGGGACAAACAGCCTGTTGTCCAGACCTTGTGGTTAGGGAGGGTGAACAGGGTGTCGTTTCAGTGAGGATCGAGTGAACAAAGTGCACAAAAACACAGAAAAGGCTGTTGCCACTGCGGTCCTAACTTGCAACCGAGTAATCGCCACACAAAAAGAAATAAAGCCAGATTTTGTTTTGTAAATATATTTATCAGCAATTTTTTTTAACTTTACAAACATATAAAATTATTGAAAAAAAAATCAATCACAAATATCAGTATAATAAAAAGAAAAAAACACAAATGACAATACAACTACCATCTCCTAACTACTAACCTACTCTATAATACAAAGCAAACCCTAACACTGTGCAAAGCAACACAAAAAAAAAGAAAAAGCAAAAAAAAACAAAAAACCCCACAAAATACAGAACAGCTATGGTCGGCACAAGGCTCCCAAACAAAGGAACGGGAGCATTGTATACAGACCCATATTAACTCGGGAGACCCCCTCCAGGGCCCAGGGCTTGACAAATCAAATCATCCTGGTTAAACAAATGCCCTAGTTAAGATAACTGATAAATCTATATCCAAATAACTCAAATAGGGCTGACATGTCTTATAAAAATGGTCTGTTGTGTGGTTTACCCTGATAAAAATGGAAAAGGTCTCTGCTGGGCAACCCGTATTTGTGGCTCAGTTGCTCAAAAGACATCATAACCTCCCCCTCAAACAAGTCTCCCAAACTAGAAACTTCTCTTGCTGCCCATAGTTTGAACTCTGAGTCCATCATCCCTGGTGGGAACCCTGGCATGGCAGCTATAGGTGTAAGTGGCGAAGTCTTGGATAAACAACCCTCACTCTGACGCATCGCCCTCCATGCCTTGACTGTACTAATGACTATGGGGTTCCAGCAGTGGTTCATAACTGGCCTCATCTTATCCATGAACAACAGGTTAATAAGAGGGCACTTTGCTTGGGAGGCCTCAATATCCAGCCATATTGAGTTCGGATTGTTACCTACCCAATCACAGACAAAGGACAGCAGGGAACTCAATTGAAACCTCCTGATGTCTGGGAAATCTACTCCTCCACCTCCTTGAGGCAACTGCAATTTAGTAAGTTTGATGGGGGGACGCCCACGATGCCAGACAAAGGAACCAAACCATCCCATAAGCTTCCGCAGCGTTGACCTGGGAAACATTATAGGGAGCATACGCATGGGATAAAGCAAACGAGGAAGAACATTCGTCTTAATGAGAGATATTCGGCCCAGCCATGAAATTGGAAGAGCCTCCCATCTCTGGAGATCCTGCCTAATATTGTCGAGCAAGTGAGCAAAGTTAGTCCGAAATAACAGATCAAACTTGGGGATAATAAAAATGCCTAGGTACCGGAACCCTGCCTGTGACCACTTAAAAGGGAACTTCAACTTCTGGCACATCCTTAAAGTTCCCCAAAGGCATAGCCTCCGATTTTGCAAAGTTAATCTTATATCCTGAAATAGCCCCAAATGAATTGGTGCATTGGATCAAATGGGGTACGGAGGTCATCGGGTTCGATAAAAACAGATGGACACCATCCACATACAGTGTGATCTTGTGTGCCCTCGATCCCACATCCGGAGCGGTTATGTGGACGTTCTGCCAGCGACTCTATCACCAACGTAAACAACAATGGTGAGAGGGGGCAGCCTTGCCAACTACCCCGACCAATCGTAAAATTCCCAGACTTCACCCCGTTGGTGATGACCGCAGCCAGAGGGTGGTGATATAAAACCTCCACCCACCTCGCAAAGACCCCACCCAACCCGAATTGTTCTAAGACATAAAAAAGATATGGCCATTCCACCCAGTCAAATGCTTTCTCTGCATCTGAGGAAATCACCAACCCCTGAATCGATCGTTGCTGACAAACTTGGACCACATTCAGCAACCTTCTAATATTATTAGAGGACCTACGGCCCCTTATAAAGCCTGACTGGTCCTCTTTAACAATATGGGGCAACACCCTTTCCAATCTCAGCGCCAGGATCTTGGACAGAATCTTGAAATCTGAATTTAATAGAGAGATGGGCCAGTATGAGGCACAATCCTCAGGAACCTTCCCCTTCTTAAGAATTAAGGAAATATTAGCTTCTCTCAAAGATGGTGGTAGGCGTTCATGCATATGGGAATGATTGTACCTCTCCAATGTTGGCCCTGACAGAATCCCTATAAACTCCTTATAAAACTCATCCGGAAGACCATCAGGGCCAGGTGCTTTCCCACTCTGAAGTTGCCTAGCTGCCTCCTGTATTTCCTGAACTGTCAAGGGGGCATTAAGGAGAGAGGCCTGTACCAAGGTTACCTCTGGGAGGTCCAAGTTCTTAAAAAAGGTCTCCATTTTAGCCCTCCTGTCCTCGCAACCTTCAGACCGATACAATTCAGAGTAAAAGCTCCGAAAAGCCTCATTAATCTTTTTAGCATCATCTGTAAGGACCCTGGCACTGTCTCTGATTGCAGTAATGGATTGGGGAGTATGCTTTTTCCTCGTCAGGTACGCAAAATACTTCGAGGAGAAAGTGAGGTCTGCAGATGCTGGAGATCAAAGTTGAAACTTTATTGCTGGAACAGCACAGCAGGTCAGGCAGCATCCAGGGAACAGGAGATTCGACGTTTCGGGCACAGGCCCTTCTTCAGGATTCCTGAAGAAGGGCCTGTGCCCGAAACGTCGAATCTCCTGTTCCCTGGATGCTGCCTGACCTGCTGTGCTGTTCCAGCAATAAAGTTTCAACGCAAAATACTTCCCTGGCCTATCCCCATATTCAAACAGCCTCTATCAAGCAAACGCAAGTTCTTTCTTTGCGTTTTATGTCAGTATTGAATTCAAGGCAGCCCGGAGGGCCGTGATCCGTTGTAGCTTAGTCACCGAAGGCCGCGCAAAATGTGCTGCCTCCGCGGCTTTCAACCACGTCTCAAGTAGACGCTGCTGTTCCTCCTTCTGTTGTTTCCGGCTAGCCGAATAGGAATTAGCTAATCCCTTAGCATAGGCCTTAGCAGTCTCCCATAGCATGGATAGACTACTAGCTGTGCCTGAGTTGATAGTCAAGAATTCCTGAAACTGCTTCAAAAAGTATTCCACAAATTTGGAATCCTTAAGGAGAAAATGGTCCAATCGCCAGTGCCGCAAACCTAGCCCTTCACTCTTGGCCTTAACCTCCAAATATACTGCCGCGTGATCAGAGATAGCTATATTCCCAATTTTACAACTCATAATCGAATCCAGAAGGGCCGAGGGAGCCAGAAGGAAGTCAATCCTTGTGTGACATTTATCTGGGTTTGAAAAAAAGGTGAAGTCCCTGCCGGCAGGGTGAGGACATCTCCAAATATCCACCAGCCCCAACTCCTTGCATAAGTCAACCACCTGCTTGGCCTGGGAAGAAATAGTTGGGGGCCCACAAGGCATCCTGTCCAATGTCAGATCCAAAAGACAATTAAAATCCCCCCCCCCCACCCCCGTATAATAATGTGCCGCATTCTAAAAGCACTCAACATAGAGAAAGCACTAATCAAAAATTTGAGGGATGCACCGGAGGATAGTAGATGTTTAAAATGCCATATTCCTCCCCATGTATCAGGGCTTTAATTATCACAAACCGTCCCTGCTCATCTTTCACCTGCTCTAATAATGTGAACGGAAGATATTTCTGGATAAGTACCGCCACTGCCCTACTTTTAGTAGTAAAGGATGAAAAGAATACCCGGTCATAACGCCCCCGTTGTAATTTCAGATGTTCCCCATCATCAAGATGGGTTTCCTGCAATAAAGCGATATTAACCCTTTCCCTCTTAAGGCTAGAAAGCACTTTTTTCCTTTTAATCGGCGAATGACTTCCCTTAATGTTCCAGGTGCACCATTTAATAAGACACTTAGCCATATCCCCTTTCAGAGACCCTGAACCCGTCGGAGAGAGAACCCTGCTTACAAAGCGCCGAGCATAAGTAAATAAAGACTCATAGAATTGAAAAACTATATATACAAAAACTACTCCATCATAACTATAAACAACTATTACTATCAAAAAACTACAAAGAAAACCAACTATGGAACCTTGATTGGAAGACTCTTCCCCCTGCCCATAGGGGGCACTCATCCTCCCCATCCCCTCCTTTACTGCTCCTTCAAACCCGGACTGTGCCCCAGCCTCAGGCCAGAAAAAACAACAAGGAGATGATCCTAAAATCAACAGAAAAAAAGACCAAGTCAGGATGAGTACTCCACCCATCCCTGGCTTCGTGACACCCCGACTTGTGACTAAAAGAGAAGCAGAACAAACAAAAAAAAAGGAGAGAGAGACAACAAAGAACATCCACAAAATCTCCCATCAGAAAATCCAGTTATTAAAAAAAAGGAACAACTTATTCCAAAGTCTTTTCCCCCCTTTCCAAAAAGGAAATTATTAGGGAGAAAGAAAGGAATAAAAAAAAGGAAGGGAAAACATGGGGAAAAATAGAAAAGAGAATAAACATTAACCATATTCTTCAGGCCAATCCGTCTATTTTAAAGTGTCCACAAAGGTTTCAGCCTTATCCGCCGAGTCAAATGTATAAACTGAGTCCTCGTGGCTGAAACGAAGTACTGTGGGGTATCTCATAGAGTACTGGATGCCCAGGTTCCTCAGCCTCTTTTTTACTTCATCGAAGGACTTCCTCTTTCAGGTTTCAGCTGCTGAAAATCCTGGAAAAACATGATTTTTGACCCCTTGCTCACCAGTGCCTGTGGATCTTTTCCCAGGATCTGGAAGCTTCTATGACTTTTTGCTTGTCTTTATATGAGTAAAAGTGCACTAGGACCGGGCGGGGATACTGCACCGGCCCTGCCCTGCCCTTTCTCTCTGAAGCCTGCTGGACTCAATGTGAAGGCCGAAAAACTTTGGCAGCCAGTTTTCAAAGAAGCTGACTGGCTGCTGACCTTCCTCACTTTCAGACAATTCGGAGATTTATCTTCCGAACTTGATTTTCGAGTCATCGATATGGTTTCGCAAGGCCCGCACCTCTCGCTCCAGTACCTGAATCCAACTGGATGAGGACTCCATCGCAGTCTCCGAGGCCTTAGTTCGACCCTCCACCTCCTCCAGCCTCTCCCCAAGGCCCTGGATTTCCTGCTCGTGCTTCTGCAGCACGGATGCAATAGGTTGGACCTGGGCAAGAATCTCCCCATGGATTTCCTCAATCACAGCCGCAACTTTCAAGGTAAGTCTCCCCATCACCGCAGCCAATTCCTGTGAGTCTGTCAGGTCCCCGGGGCAGGGGGGAGTCAGGAGAGGCTGCTGCTGCTGCTTCTGCAGTCTCTGGCGTTGTAGGTGCTGCAGGGGCGTGTCCTCCCTGCTGCAGTTTGCCATCCTTCCCACTCCCAGATCTTAACAAATATGTGTTCTGTAAGGTTTTAAACTAATATTTCCACCACATAAGTCGGCCAGGGATGGCAAAACACACCGGTGTGCCTTGGCTGTTAGGCAGAGCTGTCCACAACAGTTCTACAGAATCGCTGCCATCTTGCCGAGTCAAAGCCAGATCGTGGATTCGTTCCTGTTTTTAAAGGAATCCAACAGTTATCCAGGACAGTCTAGGGACTAATCGATTTGGAACGAAGGGTCTGTTTCCGTGCTGTTCAGCTATATATCTCGAAAGCTACAGCTACATAGGTTGTCAGGAGAATTACTTGCTGTATCCATCTGCCACAATGTCATTTGTTTGAAAAAAAAAAGTATTCTTTCTGCCTCCTGGGCCAGTCCTCGTTGGCAGAATCGAACAAGTCCAACTTGCCAAACAAAGGCCTGATGTTGGGAATGCTTATCCCAGATGACCGTTGTGAGCGAGTTTTTTCAGAGTGTGCTTTAGTCTCGGTGTCACTGATATAACTCCCTGGAAGTTGGTATCCCATCACCAAGTCACCCTTTATTTACACATGAGCAGTCTTTGACTGTAAAACGTGGGGGGGTGATGGCCTAGTGATATTATCACTGGACTGTTAATCCAGAGGACCTGGGTTCAAATCCTGAGATGGCAGATGTTAGAATATCAATTCAATTTTAAAAAGGCTAGAATTTAAAGATTGACGATGATCAGGAATCTATTGTCAATAATGGGGGGAAAATCCCATCTTGTTCAGTCATGCCATCCTTACCTGGTCCGGCCGACATGTGACTCCAGCCCATCGCCTCCTACACCCAACCCCCAACCCCCAGTGGTTAGAATCCCTACAGTGCGGGATCAGGCCCTTCGGCCCAACAAGTCCACACCGACCCTCAGAAGCAGAACCCACCCAGACTTATTTCCCCTTACCCTATTGCTCCACATTTACCCCTGACTAAAGCACATAACCTGAACACTACGGGCAATTTAGGTTGGTACAGCAGCTCGTTGGATTGTGGGAGGAAACCGGAGCACCTCGAGGAAACCCACACAGACACGGGGAGAATGTGCAAACTTCGTACAGGCAGTCACCCAAGGGTGAGATCGAACCCAGTCTCTGGCACTGTGAGGCAGCAGTGTTAACCACTGGGCCACTATGACGCCAACTCTGAACAATTAAGGTTGGGCAATAAATGCTGCCCTAGCCAGTGATGCCCTTATCCAATGAATGAAAAGCAATGTACAGTCTCACACAGAGTCAGAAACTTACCCTTTTTATCTGTCAGCCAGGGCTCCCTGGTTAGACAGCCCCAATCAAGGAACCCAGATTCTATGAGGTTGAGCCGGCTGACCTCATTACAATCAGCACATTCCACGTCACCAGACCACTCTGAGCAACTTACAACCAAACAAGGCAATCTTTTCAGTGAATCCACTGTTGCAATGAAGAAAACATCACAACTAACATCACTGAAAGCGTATGGCAGCATGGTGGCTCAATGGTTAGCATGCTGCTTCACAGCACCAGAGACACAGGTTCGATCCCAGCCTCGGGTGACTGTCTGTGTGGAGTTTGCACGTTCTCCCTGTGTCTGCACGGGTTTCCTCTGTGTGCTCCGGTTTCCTCCCACAATCCCAAGATGTGCAGGTTAGGGTGGATTGGCCATGCTAAATTGTCCTATGGTGTTCAGGGGCGTGTAGGTTAGATGCATTATTTTCGGGTAAATGTAGAGTAATAGGGTAGGGGGAATGAGTCTGGGTAGGTTACTCTTCAGAGGGTCAGTGTGGACTTGTTGGGCCAAATTTCCACACTGTAGGGATTCTATGAATTTGTGCTCCATAAGCTCCCACACACAGCGACGTGGTAAAGATCAGATTATTTGTGTTCTGGGTTTGCAGTTTGGATTGTGAGATAAATATTGGCTGTGACATTGGGCAGATTTTCCGTGCTGTTTCTTTCGATTGCAAACTCTGGGCTGTAATCCAGCTCAGCTGTGTGGTGTTGTACCAGGTGTTTGGTACCGAAAAGGGGAGAATGAGCTCAGGAACTGAGTGGCCCTGGCATGACCCAAACTGGGGGCATTGGTGAGCAGCCGATTACTAAGGACGGGTGACTTGGTGGCATTGCACTTATCCTGGGATCCCGACCGAAGCCAAGAAACCATCTCAGCTCAGTCATACAGCCCTCCATTTGCAGCAACAGTGGGAGCAGTGAGAGCAAGGACCAGGGGGTTGCTGGGAAGGTCAGTTCTCCTCTTAAATATGCACCTCGTGAACAGGCAGAGCCAAGGCCAAACAGGGGTGGACATGGATACAGGGATTGCTGGGCACGTGAACCGATATATTCAAGCTGTGGCTAAACCCGAGACACTGTCTGTGCAGCATCTCCCACCCATCCTCCTCCTCTAACCAAAAAAAAGACTGTGTGTGGGAGGGTTGATAAGTTAAGCCATTTTTTTGTTGTTTTCTCATTTATTCAATCTCTCTTGGCAATTCAGAACAGTTGGGACGGAGGCTAGGACAGTTGCATGCTCCTCTTGCAGGATGTGGAAGGTAAGGGTCACCACTGGTGTCCCTGCTGACTTCACCTGTGTGAGGTGAATCCATCTCCAGCTCCTCACAGACCGCATTCGGGAACTGGAGCTGGAGCTGGATGACCTTCGGATCATTCGGGAGGCTGAGGGGATGATAGAGAGGAGTTATAGGGAGATAGTCACATCTAAGTTACAGGATAAAGGTAGCTGGGTGACTGTCAGGAGAGGGAAGGGAATAGGCAGACAGTGCAGTGAGCCCCTGTGACCGTTCCCCTCAACAATAAGTATACCGCTTTGGACACTGTTAGTGGGGAATGACATACCAGTGGAAAGTCAAAGTGGCCAGGCCTCTGGCACTGGGCTCTCTCTCTATGGCTCAGAAAGGAAGGGGGAGAATAGGAGAGAGATAGTGCAATTCTGGTTTCCTTCCTATCGGAAAGATGTTGTGAAACTTGAAAGGGTTCAGAAAAGATTTACAAGGATGTTGCCAGGGTTGGAGGATTTGAGCTACAGGGAGAGGCTGAACAGGCTGAACTTCCCTGGAGTGTCGGAGGCTGAGGGGTGACCTTATAGAGGTTTACAAAATTATGAGGGGCATGGATAGGATAAATAGACAAAGTCTTTTCCCCGGCGTCAGGGAGTCCAGAACTAGAGGGCATAGGTTTAGTTTGAGAGGGGAAAGATATGACAGAGACCTAAGGGGCAACTTTTCCACGCAGAAGGTGGTACGTGTATGGAATGAACTGCCAGAGGAAGTGGAGGAGGTTGGTACAATTGCAACATTTAAGAGGCATTTGGATGGGTATATGAATAGGAAGGGTTTGGAGGGAAATAGGCTGGGTGCTGGCAGGTCGGACTAGATTGGGTTGGGATATCTGGTCGGCATGGCCAGGTTGGACTGAAGGGTCTGTTTCCCTGCTGTACATCTCTATGATTCTATGAATCTATGAGATAGTGATAGGAGATTCAATCGTGAAAGGAACAGACCCGAGATTCTATGGTCGCGAGTGAGACTCCCAAATGGTATGTTACCTCCTGGGTGCCAGGGTCAGGGATGTGTCGGATTGGGTCTGCAGGAGTGGGAGAGCAGCCAGAAGCCGTGATACGTATCGGTACCAATGACATAGGTAGATAAAGTGAGGAGGACCTGGAGAGAGAGTATAGGGAGTTAGGTTGGAAGCTACAAGGCAGTTTGAGCAGAGTAGTAATCTCAGGATAGCTCCCGGTGTCACATACTAGTGAGGCTAGGAACAGAGCGCGAGTACAGATGAAGACGTGGATACAGGGCTGGTGTAGGAGGGAGGTCTTCACATACATGGACCTTCTGGGGAAGGTGGGACCTGTACAAGAAGGACAGGTTGCACCTGAACTGGAGGGTCACCAATATCCTGGATGGGAGGTTGCTAGAGCTCTTCGGGAGGGTTTAAACTAGATTGGCAGGTGAGGGGGGGTGGGGGTGGGAAACTGAGCTACAGATCAGATGATGGAGTCAGTAGTGAACAGTCAGATACAATGTGCAGAGAATCTGTGAGGAGGGATAGGAACTTGATAGGGCAACGGGCGGTCAGTGTGATGGGTTTAAGTGCGTGTATTTTAATGCATGAAGTATCAGGAATAAGGGTAGCGAATCCAGAGCATGGATCAGTACTTGGAGCTACAACGTTGTGGCCATTACAGAGACTGACATATCACAGGAGCAGGAATGGTTGTTGGATGTTCCAGAGTTTAGATGTTCCAAAAGAAATAAGGGGGGAGGTAAAAGAGACAGGGAGTGGCATTGCTCAGGGAGGGTATCACAGGTGCAGAAAGGGAGGCTGTCGAAGAGAATTTATCGACAGAGTCAGGATGGGTGGAAGTCAGAAACAGGAAATGAGCAGTCACTTTACTGGGAGTTTTCTACAGGCCTCCAAACAGCAACAGAGACACGGAGGAGCAGATTGGTGGGCAGAGTCGGGAAAGGTGCAGAAGTAACAGGGTTGTTGTCATGGGTGACTTTAATGGCTCCAATATTGATTAGAACCTGCTTAGTTCAAATAGTTTGGATGGAGCAGTTTTTGTCAGGTGTGCCAAGAGGGATTTGGTGCTTGGCAATGAACCATGCCAAGTGTCAGGCCTCTAAGTGAGACAGCATTTCAGTGATAGTGATCACAACTCCCTTACCTTTCCTATACTCATGGAGAGGAATAGGAGCTGACAGTGTGGGAAAGTAATTAATTGGGAGGAGGGAATTACAATGTTATTAAGCAGGAACTGGGGTGCCTAGGTTGGGAACAGATGTTCTCAGGGAAATACACAACAGAAATGTGGAGGTTGTTTAGGAAGCACTTGCTGATAGTGCTGGATAGGTTTGTCCCACTGGGGCACGGAAGGGACGGTCGGTTGAAAGAACCTTGAGTGACAAGGGATGTGGACCATCTACTCAAGAGGAAGAAGGGCCCTTACTTAAGGTTGAGGGGCAAGGATCAGACAGGACTCTGGAGGTTTACAAATAGCCAGGAAGGAACTGAAGAATGGGGAGCTAGAAGGGAACACGAAAAAGCTTTGGCAGGTAGGATTAAGGAAAACCCTAAGGTGTTCTACACCTATCTGAGGAACAATAGGATGGCCAGAGTGAGGGAAGGGCCGATCAGGATAGTGGAGAAAACTTGAGCCTGGAGTCAGAGGAGGTAGGGGAGGTCCTTCATGAATACTTTGCTTCAGTATTCACTACTGAGAGGGGCCTTGACATTTCAGAGGAGAGTGCAAAACAGACTGATATGCCAGAACGAGTTGATGTTGGGAAGGAGGATGTGCAGAAACGTTTGAAAAACATAAGGATAGATTAAGTCCCATGGGCCAGGTGAGACCTACTCAAAGTTACTACAGGAACAAGGGAAGAGGTTGCTGTGCCTTTGGTGATGGTCTTTGCATCCTCACTGTCCACTGGCTGACAGCCAGATGTTTGGAGGCTGGCAAATGTTATTCCCTTGTTTAAGAAAGAGAATATGGATAACCGTGGGAATTATAGACCAGTCAGTCCTGCGTCAATAGTGGGTAAAATATTGGAGTGGATTCTGAGAGGCAGGATATATGATTACTTGGAAAATCATAGTTTGATTAGAGATAGTCAGCATGGCTTTGTGAGGGACAGGTCATGCCTCACAAACCTTATTGAATTCTTTGAGGATGTGACAAAACACATTGATGAAGGTAGAGCAGTGGATGTGGTGTACATGGATTTTAGCAAGACGTTTGATAAGGTTCCCCAAGGTATGCTCATTCAGAAAGCAAGCAGGTATGAGGCATAGGGAAATCTGGCTGTCTGGATACAGAATTGGCTGGTCCATAGAAAAAAGAGGGTGGTAGTAGATGGAAAGTATTCAGCCTGGAGCTCAGTGATCAGTGGTGTTCCACAGGGATTGGTTCTGGGACATCTGCTCTTTGTGATTTTTATAAATGACTTGGATGACAAAGTGGAAGGGTGGGTTAGTAAGTTTGCCAATGACACAAAGTTTGTTGGAGTTGTGGATAGTATGGATGTTGTAGGCTGTAATGGGACAGTGACAGGATACAAAACTGGGCCAATTAATGGCAGATGGAGTTCAACCTGGACAAGTGTGGAGTCATTCACTTTGGAAGGTCAAATTTGAATGCAGAATACAGGATTAAAGGCAGGATTATTGGCAATGTGGAGGAACAGAGGGATCTTGTGGTCCATGTAAATAGATCCCTCAAAGTTGCCACCCAAGTTGATAGGGTTGTTAAGAAGGCATATGGTGCGTTGACTTTCATTAGCAGAGGGACTGAGTTTAAGAGTTGGGAGGTTATTCCTGAAGAAGGACTTATGCCCGAAACATCGATTCTCCTGCTCCTTGGATGCTGCCTGACCTGCTGCACTTTTCCAGCAACACATTTTTCAGCTCTGATCTCCAGCATCTGCAGTCCTCACTTTCTCCCTGCAACTCTATAAAGCCCTGGTTAGACCACACTTGGAATATTGTGTTCAATTCTGGTTGTTTCATTATAGGAACGATGTGGAAGCTTTAGAAAGGGTGCAGAGGAGATTTACCAGGATGCTGCCTGGACTGGAGGGCTATTTTTTTGAAGAAAGATTGAAGGAGTCGAGGTGGTTCTCATTTGCGTGAAGGAGGATTAGAGGTGCCTTGAAAGAGTGAATAGCCAGATTTTTTTTCCCTTGGCCGAAATGTCTATCACAAGGGGACATAATTTTTAGGTAATTGGAGAGAGGTTTAGGGGAGATGTCAGAGGTAGGTTCTTTACACAGAGTGTGGTGGAGGTGTGGAATGCACTGCCGGCAGTAATAGTAGGGTCAGATACATTAAGGACATTTAAGTGACTCTTGGATAGGCACATGGAAGATATTACAATAAAGTGTATGTTGGTTAGCTTGATCTTAGAATAGGATAAAAGGCTGGTACAACATCGAGGGCCGAAGGGCCTGTACTGTGCTGTACTGTTCTATCTTCTATGTTCTATGAAACAGACCCTTTGGTCCAACCTGTCCATCCTGACAAAGTTTCCCAAACTGAACTAGTCCCATTTGCTTGGATTTGACCCTCTAACCCTTCCCCTGTGCATGTACCTGTCCAAATGTCTTTTAAATGCTGTGACTCTATCTGCATTTCCCACTTCCTCTTGCAGTTCATTCCACACGCCAAACTTTAACTGCATATTCAGTTTCACAAGGAGGTAACACCAATGAACGTGGACCCAGCCATGACCTCCACAAAAACAGGGATATCACTGCTACGTGATGGGAAGCCAATTTCATGTCAGCATTTTGGATTTACTGTGTTAAGTATTGCATGGCCCCGTATAAATTGGCAGGGCAGGAGCAGCCTCATCAAACAAGCTGGGACTGATTGTGGGACCAGGAGGCATTCCAAATTGTCAAAACTTCACAAACTGTTCTTCATTTTTCTTCAGCCAAAAGTTACATAACATCGCACACGAGTCAAACACTGGTGTTGTAATGCTTACAGATCCAAACTGTATTTGCTTAACACTTTTATGCAAACCTTGCACTTTAAGTGCAGCAGAGCAGGGGCATGAGCAACTCTGAAGAGAATGACAGGATTGTGGGACAAGAGACTTTGGTTCAAATGAGCAGCTCTGGAATTGACACATCTCTCTCTCCCGAAATGGATTCCTGCTGTTCTTCAATGTGGAACTACAAGTCAGAGACAAAAACACTGCAGATACTGGAATCCAAAAATAGTCAGGCAGGAGGCTGGAAGAACACAGCAAGTCAGGCAGCATCAGGAGGGGGAGAAGTCCACATTTCAGGTGTAACCCTTCTTCAGGACTGGGGGTGGGGTTGGGAGAGGACCTGCAGGTAAAGGGGGTGGCGGGGGCAGGATGGTGAAGTGGGGGATAGGTGAAGACAGGTAGAGGGTACGACCTGGTTGGTCAATGGAAGGAGTGAATCCAGTGGGTGGCAGGGAGGAGTGGAAGGGAGGAGGGGGTGCTGAGAAGGGAGTCAGGGAATGGTACAGGAGGTTATTTTGAACAACGAGTTTTTCCTCCCTCTTGTCATCCAGAAGCCCTTTGCCGCACCATCTCCATTCCAGGTTCCACGGCTCTAAACACCCCACCCTCCAATGCAGTTAGGACAGAGTCACCCTTGTCCTCACCTATCACCCCACCAGTCTCCATATCCAACACATCCTCCTTAAACACTTCCACCAACTCCAACTAGACCCCACCCCTCCACACCGCCCTCTGCCTTTCACAAGGACCATTCCCTTCGACAGCCCTTGGTTTGCACCACTCTCCACTGGGGAGACCAAACCTAAACGTAGGGAATGGTTCACTGAGCATCTCAGGTGGGACCGCAGGGACTGACCAGACCTCCCATTTTAATTCCCCTTCCCACTCCCTTTCCAACCCGACCAACCTTTGATCTCCTCCATTGCCACAATGAACCCAACGGCAAATTGGAGGAACAACACCTCATCTTCCTGTGGACAGCCTCCAGCCTGGAGGACTCAACATTGGGTTCTCCAATTTTAAATAACCTCCCTCCCCATCCACCCCGACTCCCTTCCCAACCCCTCCCCCATCCCTTCCACTGCTCCCTCCCGCCAACTGGGTCGTACCCGCTACCTGTCTTCACCTATCCCCACTTCACCACCCTGCCCTCGCCCACCCCCTTTATCTGCATCCCACCCGAGCACCCACCCCTAGTCCTGAAAAAGGGTTACACCCGAAACGTTCACCTCTCCACCTCCTGATGTTGCCTGGCCTGCTGTAGGATTACAAGATAGGGCAGCACCATTTCTGTGCAAGAAGCTCAGGTTACTGTGTACCCAAATGTTTAATGGAATTTCACAGACAAGGTGGGGCTTAAAAACACTCAGTGAGACAAATCAGGAAAAGGAGGCTGTTCTTTGCCAGTAGGGGACTGGACTGAAGGACATAACACACTCTAACATCACTGGTGTCTGAGCACTCTGACACAATGGCTCTCCTCAAGCTCTTCCCCACAGACTACACCTCGGCCCTATCGCTGCTGGCCCTCTTTCTCTTCCTGGTCGTGTCCCTAATCCGGCGGAGAGTTCCCAGGAATTTCCCTCCTGGACCGACCCCGCTTCCTCTGATCGGAAACCTGCACCAACTGGACCTCAAGAGGCTGGACTGGTCTCTCATGGGGGTAAGTGAGAATCCTTCACTGGGGGAACTGTCTGAGGGATGGGGCGGTGTGAGGGAACAGCTCCCAAGGAGAAGCTCACAGAGACCGAGAGAGACACAAACCGTAGCAGATCCCTAATCCCTGACCGAGGAATCTGTTAGCCCTGGGGGCTGTGTTCTGAGAGTCTCTGATCTCTGGTCGGACTTTAATTCTAAACACAACGGGAGGCAGAAAAAAAAAGCAAAGCAATTGCAAAGTTTTGGCACCTCAGAGAGTGACCAATCTGGGAACTGTTCAGTTTAATTAACATGTGACAGTAAAGCGAGAGCGACGCCGGACGATGGACCGAATGGCCTCTGACTGTGCCGGATTTGGTCTGAATCCTGAAGCCTATTTGAGAGCTTATCAGATCCTTACAACCAGATATTTAAAGCAGAGAGGGAATCGATATAAAATGATGGAAGAAGATTTGGGAGAATCCCTGGATGTTTTATTTCAGGCCATTATCACCAGATATTGACATTGTGAAAGTTCAGGAAAACACCTGAATTCATGTCCTGATCAAAACCCGAAGTGAGGTCAGTGCAAAGGGAAGGGACTGATCTGTGAGAAGGGGGGGGGGGGGGGGGGGGGGGAGGTTCCTTTGAGGAATATCCCAGAGCCTAGTGCCCATCAAATACGTGTCACAAGGGAAAGAAAAAACATCTTCAAATTCAGTCCATTCATCGTGAACAAAATGAGGACAGATTTTTTGCAAATACAATCACCGCTTCCCAACGCAATTTAAAGTGCAAGAGTCCATACCACCAGAGGGGGGCCCAAGGTTGGGAGTGGGGTGGAGCAGGGTTGCAGGGGGAGGGTTGGGAAAGCAACAGCTCTAAGGAATTTGGGACTTGGGAGATAAGGCATGATTTGGAGGAGCCGGTGTTGGATTGGGGTGGACAAAGTTAAAACTCACACAATACCAGCCAATAGGGCTGCTTCTGCATCAGGTGGTTGTGGAGCAGATTCATAAAACACAGGATTTATAGCAACAGGATTGCAGTGTCATGGAGTGTCATATTAAACAAATAAAGATCCAGTCTTTCATCTTTTAGAATGATCATGTTCGTTTCAGTTCTTTCATATGTAAATCCCAGAACTTCTTTTAAAGTTACATTCTCGAGATATCTTGAACAATAGGTACCATCTCAACTCAGATAATGCTTTAAAGGTGTGAGCTTAAAATCTGTCGGTGTCCCAGTGCACAGAATCTTACATATTTAAAGATCACACAACACCAGGTTATAGTCCAACAGGTTTAATTGGAAGCACACTAGCTTTCGGAGAGACACTCCTTCATCAGGTGATTGTGGAGGGCTCGATTGTAACACAGAATTTATAGCAAAAATTTGCAGTGTTATGTAACTGAAATTATACATTGAAAAATTGATTGTCTGTTAAGCCTTTCATCTGTTAGAATACAGTGATAGTTTCACTTCTTTCATGTGTAAATCACAAAACCCTTTTTTTTAAAGTTGCGTTCTCGGGTTAGCGATTGACAATGGCGATAGCTCGACAATATGTTGAAGGTGTTAGCCCGCTGTGTTCTCTGTCTATGACCTGATGTTTAGATTGATTCTAATCTAAAAAGTGAGATAACAGAGTTTTACATAAATTCATGCAGTTTTTGAGCTCAGAGTTCTATGTGAATGTATGCAGTTTTTAAGCAAAGTGCAATGTAATTCTGCAAGTACAAATTCACCACACAAAATATATGTGTGCATGTGGGTCTTTGTCTGTGTGTGTGTGTCTATCTGAGGTGGGGGTTGTGAGTGTGAGAAAGTGTGTGTGTGTCTGTGTGTGTGTGTGTAGTGAGTGCAGAGTGTCTTAAGTCTGTGAGGGGGTGCATGTGTGGGAGTGTGTGTGTCTGTAAGGGTGTGTGTAGGTGTCTGTGTGCGCGTCTGTGTGTACCCATGTCCGTGTGTATGTGAGAGTGTGTGTGTGTAGGAATATTTGTGTGTGTGTGTGTGTGTGTAGTGCAATGGTGATCACCTGTAATGTGACATGAACCCAAGGTCCCGGTTGAGGCCCTCCCTATGGGTACCGAACTTAGCTATCAGCCTCTGCTCACATCACACTGCAAATTTTTGCTCTAAATTCAGTGTTACAATCGAGCCCTCCACAATCACATGATGAAGGAGCATCGCTCCAAAAGCTCGTGTGCTTCCAATTAAACTGTTGGACTATAACCTGGTGTTGTGTGATTTTTAACTTTGTACACCCCAGTCCAACACCGGCATGTCTAAATCAAGAATCTTACATGTATTAATGCAGTTTTTGAACAAAATAAAATGTAACACTTCAAGTACAAACTTCGCCCGCAAACATATGTTCTGGATTAGTGGGGCTGGAAGAGCACAGCAGTTCAGGCAGCATCCGAGAAGCAATACAATCGACGTTTCAGGGAAAAGCCCTTCATCAGGAATAAAGGCAGAGAGCCTGAAGCATTGAGAGATAAGCTAGAGGAGGGTGGGGGTGGGGAGAAAGGAGCATAGAGTGCAATAGGTGAGTGGGGGAGGGGATGAAGGTGATAGGTCAGGGAGGAGAGTGGAGTGGATAGGTGGGAAAGAAGATTGGCAGGTAGGACAAGTCGTGGGGACAGTGCTGAGCTGGAAGTTTGGAACTGGGGTGAGGTGGGGGAAGGGGAAATGAGGAAACTGTTGAAGTCCACATTGATGCCCTGGGGTTGAAGTGTTCCGAGGCGGAAGATGAGGCGTTCTTCCTCCAGGCGTCTGGTGGTGAGGCAGCGGCGGTGAAGGAGGCCCAGGACCTCCATGTCCTCGGCAGAGTGGGAGGGGGAGTTGAAATGTGGTGTGTGTGTTTGCGTGTAAGTATGAGAAAGTGTGTGTGTATATATATATATATATTCAAAGTTTGGGAGAAGATTTGTAGCTCGGGTGCTCGTTGTTGTGGTTCTGTTCGCCGAGCTGGGAATTTGTGTTGCAGACATTAGTCCCCTGTCTAGGTGACATCCTCAGTGCTTGCAAATCTCCTGTGAAGCGCTTCTGTGATCTATCCTCCGGCATTTATAGTGGTTTGAATCTGCCGCTTCCGGTTGTCAGTTCCAGCTGTCCGTTGCAGTGGTCGGTATATTGGGTCCAGGTTGATGTGCTTATTGATTGAATTTGTGGATGAGTGCCATGCTTCTAGGAATTCCCTGGCTGTTCTCTGTTTGGCTTGTCCTATAATAGTAGTGTTGTCCCAGTTATTCCTGTCCTCTATCACGGAGGTCTTAGACGACAGAACACGGGAGAGGCTGGACCAGCCGCTATCTCTGGACGAGCTGACCAAGGCCCTCGAGTCCTTCCGAAAGAATAAAACTCCCGGAAGCGACGGCTTACCGGTCGAGCTCTATTCCGCTCTGTGGGACTTGATTGGCCAGGACCTGCTGGAGGGGTATGTCAGTATGCTTCGGGCAGGTACCATGAGTGAATCCATGAGGAAAGGCATCATCACCCTCATCTACAAGCGGAAGGGGGAGAGGGAGGAACTCAAAAATTGGAGACCAATCTCACTATTGAATGCGGATTATAAAATTTTGTCAAAGATAATCGCCAACCGGGTCAGGTCTGCTCTGGGGTCGGTGATTCACCCTGACCAAACCTATGCCGTACCGGGCAGGAAGATCGCTGAGAGTCTTGCACTCCTCAGGGATACGATCGCCTACGTGCAGGACAGAGGGTTGGACACCTGCCTGATCAGCCTGGACCAGGAGAAAGCCTTTGACAGGATATCACACAGGTATATGAGAGACGTTCTCTCCAAAATGGGCTTGGGGAGGGAATCTGCAATTGGATCAGACTGCTCTACACCAACATTGTCAGTGCAGTCTCAATCAACGGGTGGGAATCAGACAGCTTCCCAGTCAGATCTGGAGTCAGGCAGGGCTGCCATCTCTCTCCCGCCTTGTTTGTGTGCTGCATAGAGCCATTTGCCGAGTCCATCAGGAAGGATGCGAGCCGGAGAGGGGTGACTATTCCTGGCAGCGGGGGCCTGCAGGTTAAGGCCTCCCTGTACATGGATGACGTCGCCGTTTTCTGCTCGGATCCGCTGTCCGTGTGCAGACTCATGTGCATTTGTGACCAGTTCGAACGGGCCTCAGGGGCCAAGGTAAACCGAGGCAAGAGTGAGGCCATGCTCTTCGGGAACTGGGCCGACCAATCCTCGATCCCCTTCACCGTCAGGACCGACCACCTGAAGGTGCTGGGTATTTGGTTCGGGGGGGCTGGGGCGTGCGCCAAGTGTTGGGAGGAGCGTATCAGCAAAGTGAGGCAGAAACTGGGCAGATGGAAGCTACGGTCGCTCTCCATCGCGGGAAAAAACCTGGTCATCAGGTGTGAGGCACTGTCATTGCTGTTATACATGGCACAGGTCTGGCCTATTCCCAGAACCTGTGCCGCTGCAGTCACCCGGGCTATCTTCCAGTTTATTAGATTAGATTAGATTAGATTAGATTAGATTAGATTACTTACAGTGTGGAAACAGGCCCTTCGGCCCAACAAGTCCACACCGACCCGCCGAAGCGCACCCACCCAGACCCATTCCCCTACATTTACCCCTGCACCTAACACTACAGGCAATTTAGCATGGCCAATTCACCTAACCTGCACATTTTTGGACTGTGGGAGGAAACCAGAGCACCCGGAGGAAACCCACGCAGACACGGGGAGAATGTGCAAACTCCACACAGTCAGTCGCCTGAGGCGGGAATTGAACCCGGGTCTCTGGCGCTGTGAGGCAGCAGTGCTAACCACTGTGCCACCGTGCCGCCCACTATATGGATGTCAAAGATGGACCCGGTCCGAAGGGACTCACTGTATAAAGATCTGGGCAATGGGGGAAAGAACACACCCAATGCCACCCTCACCCTGATGGCCACCTTTGTGTGTGGCTGCATCAAGCTGTGCGTGGATCCCCGGTACGTAAACACCAAGTGTCACTACGTACTGAGGTTCTACCTGTCCCCGGTGTTGCGAAGGATGGGCCTGGCCTCGCTGCCGCGGAACGCTCCGAGTAGTTGGACCGTTCCGTATCACCTGTCCTTCGTGGAGAAGTTTATGAAGAAAAACACCTTTGACCACAAGTCCATCAGGAAGTGGTCAACACGTAGTGTCCTTGAGACCCTTCGGGAAAAGGAGAGGGTGGATCCTATCGAGCGGTTCCCTGAGCAGACTGTCAAAGCCATTTGGCAGAATGCCTCATCACCAGAACTTTCCAACAAGCACCAAGACATGGCTTGGCTGGTGGTGAGAAGGGCTCTGCCTGTGAGATCCTTTATGCACACCGGACTCTCAGCCGCACCGCACGCTGCCCTCGAAGCGGCTGCGGGGGGGGGGGACGAGACTGTCACACACCTCCTTCTGGAATGTGCCTATGCAGAGGAAGTCTGGAGAGGAATGCAGTGGTGTTTGTCGAGGTTCGTCCCGAGCAGCGCCGTGACGCGGGACTCCGTGCTCTACGGTCTGTTCCCCAGGACGCACACCGAGACGAACATCAACTGTGCCTGGAGGATCATCAACTCGGTGAAGGACGCTCTCTGGGCGGTCTGAAACCTGCTGATCTTCCAGCTGAAGGAGTTGACCCTGACTGAATGATGCAGACTGGCACATTCGAAGGTCCAGGACTCTGTGTTGAGGGACGCGCTGAAGCTTGGGGCAGCTGCCGCCAAGGCGCGGTGGGGAAAGACCACTGTGTAACGTCGGCCTCAGCTAAATATGTGGAGGGTCAATGTACAGACTTGTATATATGAATGATTACTCGATCTCTGTATGCAAAGAAATGGAATGTTTATGTATGTATGGCATGACCAATTGTACAGATCATCAAAATACTTTTATGAATTAAGTGTATTTTTGAAATATAAAAAAAATCCTGGTTCAAGAACGTCACTGAATGAATGCAGAACATTCAGAAGGTGAACAGCTCGTGGCTATGCACCAGTCCCATCAGGAGAAAGATGGGTGGGGCCTGGCAGTTTGAGTTGAGGGAGCTGTGTTCTGGGTTGGTACCTGTGCCACCACGACACCCTCCCGGGACCCCCCCCCCCCCCAAGTACACACCCGTAACCTCCTCCTCTGCTCCGGACGTCTCCTTCAACAGCACTCAGACCAGCCTCGACTTCCCTCCAGCTCCCACCTCCACTTCTGGCTCCGCCCACTCTGCAAGCAAGACTCGGACTACATTTCCCAGGGTCACCCCTGGGTCCTACTGCCAACCCTCAGCCTGTCAGCCAGTGCACCCAGTCTCCCTCCTCACCCATCCACCTCCACAATGCACCCTACCCCTCCATCTCTTCCTCTTAACCTCACCCCTCCCACCCCAGCATCCCTTCCCCTCACACCCCCACAACATTCCCCAGCCCACTCCCCTCCCAATCTCCTTTCTCCCCCACACTCACAACCCCCTACCACACCATCACATCCAAACCACACCCACGACATGCCATCACCCTTCTCCCCTCCTCCGCATCAGCCACCTCGGGATTCCACCCCAAAATTCCCAACCTCCCTCGGGCGACCCCCCTCTTCCACCTCCAAGGTTCCTCCTCCACTTGGTCACCACCCGCCCTTGTCCTCTTCATTCCAGACGGCTGACATGACATCCACTGCTTCAATTTCTCCAACCCTCCCCCCACCCACTCCAACCTCACCCCCTCCGAACGTGCAGCACACCACTCGCTCCTCACCAAACGCACTGACAAAGATAGTTGTCTGGACAACGGACCTCAATGTTCCAGAGGCTGAACGCCAGCTCTCCGACACCACGTCCTACCCCCCCACTTGCCCGCGATCCCCTCCCCCCCACCTTCGTGACCCATCAGGCTAAATTCACTCACACTGTCTGTGCCCTCATTGTCTCCAGTGATGTCCCCTCCACTGCCTCCAAACCCATAGTCCCCCAGCCCCACACTGCCCGGTCTACCTGCTCCCCAAGATCCACAAGCCCAACTACCCCAGCTGACCCATCGTCTCGGCATGCCCCTGTCCCACTGAACTCATCCCGTCCTACCTTGGATCAGGCATTTCCCACCTACACCCGCGACACTAACCACACCCTCCATCTCTTCAGCAACTTCCAGTTCTCTGGCCCCCAGCGCTTGATCTACTCTCTGGCCTTGCCGTCCTTATTTACATCCATACCCCACAAGGATGGCCTCCAGGCCCTCCTCCTCTTCCTGTCCAACAGACCCATCCAGTCCCCCCTCCACCAAATACCCTCCTCCACCTCGCTGAAAGGGTCCTCACCCTCAATAACTTTTCCTTTAACCCCTCCCATTTCCTCCAAATCAAGGAGGCGTCCATGGGCACCCGGATAGGCCACAGCTACACCTGTCTCTTTGTTGGCTATATCGAACAGTCCCTCTTCAGTACTTATACAGGCACTGTGCCATAACTCTTCCGCCATTACATCGATGACTGCATTGGGGCAGCATCCTGAATCCAGACTGAACTGGAGCTATTCAGCGATTTCACCCACAACTTCCACCCTTCCCTCAAATTCATTTGGTCCATTCCGGACACCTCCCTCCCCTTTTTTGACCTCAACATTTCCATCTCCAGCGACAGTCTCCAGACGGATGTTTACTACAAACCCACAGACTCCCATAACTACCTGGACTACACCTCCTCCCACCCAGTATCCTGCCAGAACTCCATCCCATTCTCCCAATTCCTCTGCCTCTGCCGCATTTGCTCGGACGAGGAGACATTCCTCTCCCAAGCATCCCAGATGTCCAGCTATTTTGAATAACGAGCTATTCCTCCCTCCATCATCCAGAGAGCCCTCTGCTGCACCACCTCCATTCCCCACTCCAATGCTCTAAACCCCCACCAACGCAATAAAGCCTGAGTCCCCCTTGTCCTCACCTACCATCCCACCAGTCTCTGTATCCAATACATCATTCATAAACACTTCCGCCAACTCCGACTAGACCCCACCACCCAGAATATCTCCCCCTGCACACCCCCCCTCTGCCTTCTGCAAGGACAGTTCCCTTCGACAGTCCTTTGTTTGCACCACTCTCCCCACCAACACCCCCGAACCCCCAGGTATCTTCCCCTGCAACCAGAAATGATTCAAAACTTGCCAGTCCACCACCTCCCTCACCTCCATCCAGGGCCCCAAACAGTCCTTCCGGGTGAGACAGAGATTCACCTGCCTCTCCTCCAACCTAGTTTACTGCATCAGGTGCTCCCGATGTGGTCTTCTCTACATCGGGGAAACTGTATGTAAACTTAGGGAATGGTTCACCGAGGATCTCTGCTGGGCCCGCAGATGCTTTAATCCCACTTCCCACTCCCTTTCTGACATGACCATCCTTGGCCTCCTGAATTGCCAAAATGAAACCAATAACAAATTGGAGGAACAGCACCTCATCTTCCGCCTGGGCTGCCTCCTGCCTGCTGGACTCAACATTGAGTTCTCCAATTTCAAATAACCTCCCTCCCCATCCCCCGACTCCCTTCCCAGCCCCTCCCCCATCCCTTGCACTGTTCCCTCCCACCAACTGGATCCATTCCTCCCATTGACTAACCAGGTCATACCCTCTACCTGTCTTCACCTATTCCCCACTTCACCACCCTGCCCCAACCTCCCACTTTGTCTGCACCCCACCACTCCCAACACCCACCCCAGTCCTGAAGAAGTGTTTCTCCTGAAATGTTGACCTCTCCACTGCCTGGTTTACTGTGTTCTTCCAGCCACCTCCTGCTTGTCCATAGCAGAACCTCCAAGGAAACAATCTCCAGATTACCCACAGTGCCACACACGGGTCAGGAAACAAGATGGAGGATAAGCAGATGGATACGTGCCAGGGGATATGTCACTTGGTTGGGGGGGGGGGGGAGTTTGGGGGAAATTCGGCTCCCCGGAGGTTAGTAACAATTCTGGAGCAGGTGAGACTTGTCCAGGCCGGATGGTTTACGCCTGGATAGAGGCTAGACCAGCGTCCTGATGGGATAGTATATTAATGTTATTGAGGAGGGTTCAGATTATTTTTTCAGGGGGAATGGGAATGAGGAGATAACATTAGAGAGGAAAAGCCAGGAATTGGAAGAGGCAGCTAGCAAGAGAGTGAAAAAGGTTACTTACATTCTGAGTCAGAGGAATGGCAGTAAGGTCTAAATGATCATCACTGGGCCTGCCCATGAATGCATGGAGTGTGGTCAATGATACTGGTGAGTCGCTGATGCAGATAGCCAGCCACATGGGAACATGACCACATGGAAATAAGTTAGACCTGAATCTACAAGGGGAAAGTATTGCTGTTCCTTCAGTGTCACTGGCTCAACAGTGGATGTGCAAAGAGACTAGAGAGTTTGGGTGCACAGATCTTCGAAATAACGTAAGTAGGTTCAGAAAATAATCAAGAAAGTTGGTTGAATGTTGGCCTTCATACCTGGAGTACAAAAGGATGAATAAATTATGCTGCAGTTAGACAGGACCCTGGTCAGAGCCCACGTGGAGCACTGTGAGCAGGTCTGGGCTCCACACCTCAGGAAGGATGGAATGGCCTTGGAGTGAGCACAACGAAGGTTTACAGGAATAATACATGTCCTTCAGTGGTTAGGTTATGAGGAGAGATGATCCAAATAAGGCCCATTTTCTCCGAAATGTAGAAGGATAAGGGGTGATCTGATCAAAATCTTCGAGATTGTTAACATGAAAAGGGTGGATAAAGATAAACTATTTCCACTGTTTGGAGAGTCTCGAACGAAAGGACACAGTCTGGGCCAGACCGTTCGGGAGGGAGATATGAGAAAGGGTGGTAGAACACTCTTCCACAAATGGCAGTGGGTGTGGGATCCGTTATTAGTTTTAAACCTGAGGTAGATACATTTTTATGAAGCAAAGCCACGAGGGTATATGGGCCAAAGGCAGGAACATGGAGTTCGGCCAAAGGTCATCCATGATGTCATTGAGTTGTGGAGGGAGCTTGAGGGGCTGAATGGCCTCATTCTGTTCCTATGTTCAACATTCTGGAATTCCTTTCCCAACACCATTGAAGGTTTACCCACCTGCGCTGCAGTGGGTCAGGAAGGCAGCTCACCACCACCTTCTGAAGGGAAAACACAGATGGGCATCAAATTCTTAGCAATTGGGGAATAATATTCTTTCCTTCATTTTTTAGCCCCTTTCTTGTGCTACAGCTGACTAGAAATGAAACCTTAATGAAATAAATCTCTCTTTGTTAGCTTGCAGAGAAATATGGCAGTGTATTTTCAGTGGAGCTCGGCCCTCTGAAGGCAGTGGTGTTGACTGGTTACGATGCAGTGAAAGACGCTCTTGTGAATCACGCTGATCAATTCACTGGGAGGCCACACTTACCGATATATGACACAGTTTCATTCCGAAGTGGTAATTTCCCTCTTTCATCTCTGGGTTACTCTTTGGTCATTTCTGTCTTCAACTCAGCTCACCCGATCATGCTGATTAAAGTGACACAAAATGTTCTGGAATTAAACTGTAGCCTTTAGCCACTACTTCCCTCAATTATCAATACCCAAGCTTCTCATTCCCAATACTCCTGGGTTAGGCCACTGTTTATCAGTGATTACAACTGAAATGGTCCTGCTCCCCTGCCCTTTCCCTGCACCCCTGAAAAGTCTTTCCCTCGTCAGGCACTTATTCAAATCTTTTTTGAAAACTTCCATTGAATTTCCATTGATCAGGCACTTCTGATCATCACCAAAAACCCTCTTTGTTTCTTTTGCCAATGCTATGAGCTCTGTGCCATCTGATTCTCAGTCCTCGAGCCAATGGGAAACAGTGTCTTTTCATTGACTCTGACTAGATCCCTTATGATCTTGGATATTTCCATCCAAAAACTGACACAGCCTTCTCTTCTGCAAGGTGAACAACACCAGCTTTGACAAGCGATCATCTACCATTCATCTGATGGTGGCCCTCGCTCAAGCATTTCCCAACAATGTGGTGCTCAGAATTGAATACAATGCCCCACTTGAAGCCAAACAAATGTTTTATTAAATTTCAACATAACTTCCTTTGGTTTTGCTGAAGAAACACTCATTTTGTCAATCTGAATTCTTGCAATGTGCTAGAAAATGCCAAAGTAATGTCAACCAAAACTTGTGCTGTATGAGAGGAGGGCTACTAGCAATTAAAATCATTACATTTCACATCCACAGAAATACATAGTGCAACTTCGACATCTCATTCAAAACCCCAATTCGCTCGAGCTTCCTGCTGTCATATTAAATGGCAGCGATCAGATCCCGAGCTGCTGACAGACCTCACACCCCTCCCTTGGTTAAGCTGCTGGGTTGGCAGTCAGACCCTGTTACCTTCCTACTTTTTATTTCCTGCCAATTGGCCACTTGCCAATACCTTGCTGTCTCAAGGTACTGCATTTCTTCCTCACCTCCCTCAATATAATGGGAGTCATTGAATACCTGGGACAATCCCCTGTATCAACAATTTGTCTCACTCCATAAATGTTGCTCAAGCTCCAGAACATTAACCTTCACGTGATATATTCGAGTTGTTCAATATTAATTCAACAAATAAAAAGGGCACATTTTACTGTGGGACAACCTTAAATATGAACTGATAAACACTGAAATTGGGAGTCATAGATCATAGAGTCATAAAACACTGAAACAGACCCTTCGGTCTAACCAGTCCATGCTGAACATAATCCCAAACTAAACTTATCCCACTTGGCTACGCTTGGTCCACATTCCTCCAAACATTTCTTATTCATGTACTTATCCAAATGTCTTTTAAACATTATAACTACATCCACTTCTACCACTTCCACTGGAAGTTCATTCCACACACAAACCGCACTCTGTATAAAACAACTGCCCCCATGTCTTTTTTAAAACATTTCTACTCACATCTAAAGAATATGCCCCTTGCCTTGAAATCCTCCATCCCGGGGGGAAAAGACACCTGCCATTCACCTTATCCATGTCCCTCATGATTTTATAAACCTCTGCAAGGTCACCCCTCAACCTCCCACACTCCAGTGAAAAACGTTGCAGCTTATATCCTCCCTGCAACAGGGAGACCAGAATTGGACAGACGACAACAAAAGAGGCTGCTTGGTTACAAAAACCAATCAGAGGGAAGATGAGATTTGGTTTTGCGGCTCTCATTATCATCTGGAATGCAGTACCTGGGATGGTTCTAGAAGCAGGGTCAACAGGAACATCCAAAGGGGAATTGAGAATGACAACATCAAGAGGAATTTTATGAAGTCAGACCAATGGGCTCACTCCCCCAAGGAGCACTCATGGATACAATGACCTTCCTCTTGGTTGTAGAATGGTGTAATTCTCAGGAAAGGAAAGGGTGTTAGAAACCTGGGGTTTGGCAGCACTCACAGCAGAACCCGTGTACAATATTTGATCAGCTTTTCGTGTGTCACTTTCAGGTGTGCTATTCAGTGACGGGAAGTTGTGGCGGGAGAACCGAAAGTTTGTGATCTCAGCTCTCCGAGGCTTTGGCATGGGCAAGAAATCCATTGAAGACAGGATCAGTGAAGAGGCCAGCTGTCTTGTCAATGTGTTTGAGAGTCACAAGGGTGAGTGCTTGGTGGGTCATGACATGCTGGGATTCATGGTTCCCTCGAAATTGACATCTACAGAAAAGATTTTCACTTGAATAAAAGATTCCAACACCAACTTCAAGAGAATGTTCCAGGGCAGCATCCACATACCAATGCTGCTGCTGATGTGAAGATTCAGGAATATGCTTCCCCTCAGTTTAACTCGGTCCTGCCTGATCAGCAGAGACTCTGCCACTTTGGTCCTTTGACCATCGTCTCCACGTGTTGGTGCCAAAGACTCTCGTGTATACGGCAGAGATGTGGGTGTCGAGGTACCTAGACTTGCTGAGCTATGGCGGTGGTGAGACTCCCAGGTCAGTCACTGTTGGGGTGGCCCATTGGGGGCCCTCAGGTTCCAGGTCCCAATACAACTTGGAGACAATACAAAGCCTCCTTGTGGGATTTCTTATTATAAAATGTGGGCTGGTCCGTGCACACCGATTCCCACAGGACACAACACGGTGTGACACTGGTGCAGTGGTAAGGGAGTTTGAAGGTAATTTGAGTCCAGACTCTGGTGTGTAAGCATGGACACAACATGGTCTGTGTCTGGTTGTCTGCTCCTGCACAAAGCTTACTGAATTACTTCCATTCCTTCAGTGCGGATGGTGGTTGCTAAAAGTTAGGTGCGATGGTGCATTAACAGCCTTTCTCATGCTCTTCCCAACTCTCGGGTCAATTTAGGCATTTGGTTGTTCAAACCAATGGTCCATTTCACCCCTAAGATCTGTTTATTCCTCCTCGACTTGGTCTGACATAATTGACAGGTGAAATCACCGTCGTCCCTCTCTCTCACTGAGTAGACATGACTGGTACTGAGTTTAACCTGAAACATGCCTCAGGTAAGGGATGAGATTGAAAAGGTGGGACTTTTATAGCAATCACAGCCAGTGTGAGAATTGAGACCATGCTATATGTTCAAAACTCTATGCATGGCATTGGCACCGCTGACTGCCAGCAACATTTTGCCCGTGTCTAGTTGCCTCTTGAGAAGGAGATGGTGAGCTGTCTACTTGAACAATTCCAGTTCACATGCTGTAGGTTGACCCACAATGTCCTAATGGAGGGAATTCCAGGAGTTTGATTCAGTGATGTTAAACAATGATACATTTCTTCCTCCCACACTCCAGTCTCTTCAGAGTTGTCGGTTTGAGTCCCACCGCTGCCAAGTCATTTTAAGCTGAAGGATTCTGTGTAACCTGAGGTGGAGGACGGTAAAAAATTGTGGCTGTAACAGCTGCTCCATATTGGAGATATTTCAGTGTTGGAGATGATTTCCTCGAATCTTTGGAGCAGTAATTACTATTTTATAAGCTGTTGCTTTGTTTATTCTGGGAAGAAATCAAAACAACAATGGTTGAAAAAACTGATGAAGCGAGACAAAGCAGATACCACATGGGAGGTTACAAATGGAGACATAAAACCTAAACAACTGAGCAACCCAGGAATGACCCTGTACAGCAGTATGACCCAGCAATGACCCTGTACAGCTGCGTGACCCAGCAATGACTCTGTACAACTGTGTGACCCAGCAGTGACCCTGTACAGCTGTGTGACCCAGCAGTGACCCTGCACAGCTGTGTGACCCAGCAGTGACCCTGCACAGCTGTGTGACCCAGCAGTGACCCTGTACAGCTGTGTGAGACAGCAGTGACCCTGTACAGCTGTATGACCCAGCAATGACCCTGTACAGCTGTGGGACCCAGCAGTGACCCTGGACAGCTGTGTGACCCAGCAGTGACCCTGCACAGCTGTGGGACCCAGCAGTGACCCTGCACAGCTGTGTGACCCAGCATGACCCTGTGCAGCTGTGTGACCCAGCAGTGACCCTGCACAGCTGTGGGACCCAGCAGTGACCCTGACAGCTGTGGGACCCAGCAGTGACCCTGACAGCTGTGTGACCCAGCAGTGACCCTGCACAGCTGTGTGACCCAGCAGTGACCCTGCACAGCTGTGGGACCCAGCAGTGACCCTGCACAGCTGTGTGACCCAGCAGTGACCATGCACAGCTGTGTGATCCAGCATGACCCTGTGCAGCTGTGTGACCCAGCAGTGACCCTGCACAGCTGTGGGACCCAGCAGTGACCCTGACAGCTGTGGGACCCAGCAGTGACCCTGTACAGCTGTGTGACTCAGCAATGACCCTGTACAGCTGTGTGACTCAGCAATGACCCTGCATAGCTGTCTGACCCAGCAAAGACCCTGCAGAGCTGTATGATTTTGCTGTTTAGTAACAAATGTATCTGGACATTGGAGTTCATTCTGAAAAAAATGCACAAACCGTAAAATTTGAAGCTGACCTTTGAGAAACCATGTGGGGATCTCACCACAGGGGAGCAGTGAAGTGGCTAGCTTTAAAGTGTAACCTTACTGTGGTTTTTGGTAAAGCTACAACAGTGAGTACAATGGGTACTTTTTGATTATATGTTTTTATTGAGATCTCTCTCTTCAATAAACCTTAAAGATATAAAACTTAGGTACTAAGTTATCCTTTTTTGAGTGGTAGGACTGGGCTATTTTCTGCATCTATCGATTATTAAGGTGTAAAGATGGCCTTTAGTAGAGTGATGGGCTCTTCCTGTTGGATGTGGGAGATTGGGGAGAGTTTCCAAGTTACTGATGATTACATCTGCAGGAAGTGTGTTGTTTGCGAATTCTATCGGATTGCATGGATTGGTGAGAGTGGCAGGTTGAGGAAATGAGGAACTTACAGGAGCAAGGGGTGTGGTGGATGGCAGTTTCAGGAAGGGAGAAAAACTGCAGAGACAGTCCGGTAGATGGGTTAACTCCAGGAAAGGTAGGCAGGTAGTGCAGGAGTCTCCTGTGGCTATTCCCATTTCAAACAAGTATGTTGTTTTGGAAAATGTAGGAGGTGGTGGGCTCTCAGGGAAATGTAGCCCCCGGTTTTTAGTAGTGAGACTGGCTCTAATGTAACAAGGCGGCATGTCTCCTTCAAAGTGATTGCTTGTAACTAAGAAGATTGATGTGGGCAGAGTGGTGGATGTGATCCAAATGGACTTCAGTAAGGCATTCAACAAGGTTCCGCATTGTAGACTGGTTTGCAAGGTTAGATCACATGGAATACAGAGAGAACTAGCCATTTGGATATAGAACTGGCTCAAAGGTAGAAGACAGAGGGTGGTGGTGGAGGGTTGCTTTTCAGACTGGAGGCCTGTGACCAGTGGAGTGCCACAAGGATCAGTGCCTGGGTTCATTGATTTTTATCATTTATATAAATGGTTTGGATGTGAACACAGGAAGTATTGTTGGTATGTTTGCAGATGACATCAAAGTTGTAGGTGTTGAAGACAGCAAAGAAGGTTATCTCAGAGTACGATAGGATCTTGGCGAGATGGGCCAGTGGACGAAGAGTGGCAAATAGAGGTTAATTTAAATAATGCAAGGTGCTGTATTTTAGAAAGGCAAATCAGGCAGGAATTATGCACTTAATAGTAAGGTCTAGGGAGTGTTGCTGAACAAAGAGACCTTGGAGTGCAGGTTCACAGTTCTTTGAAAGTGGAGTTGCAGGCAGTTAGGAGAGTGAAGAAGGCATTTAATATGCTTTTCTTTATTGGTAAGAGCATTGAGTATAGGAGTTGGGAAGTCATGTTGTACAGGACATTGGCTAGGCTACTTTTGGAAGATTTTGTGTAATTCAGGTCTCAAGGAAGGATGTTGTGAAATGTGAAATGGTGAAGAAAAGATTCACAAGGATGTTGCCAGGGTTGGAGGGTTTGAGTTATAGGGAGAGGCTGAATAGGCTAGGACTGTATTCCCTGGAGTGTCGGAGGCTGAGGGGTGACCTCATAGAGATTTATAAAATCATGAGGGGTATGGATCAGGTAAATAGACAAGGTCTTTTCGCTGGGGTGGGGGAGCCCAGAACTAGAAAGCATAGGTTTAGGGTGAGAGGGGAAAGGTATAATGGATGCCTAAAGGGGCAACATTTTCATGTAAAGGGTGGTACATGTATGGAATGTGCTGCCAGAGGAAGTGGTGGAGACTGATATGGTTACAACATTTAAAATTCATCTGGATATGTGTATGAATAGGAAGGGTTTAGAGGGATATGGGCCAAGTGCTGGCAAAAGGCACTAGATTAATTTAGAATATCTGGTTGCCATAGATGAATTGGATCGAATGGTCTATTTCCATGCTGTACACCTCTATGACTATAACTCATCTAAAAGCTGCAATTTTGACTTCCTGCTTCCTGATTAATCTTAAGTCTTCCCAATTCTGACAAAACCCAGCAGGTCGGGCTGTATCTGTGGGAGAGAAAACAGCGTTAACCTTTTGACTCCCCTTCTTCAGAACAGGAACATTGAATAGGGAACTGGTTAGATTCCTGAAGAGGCAGGGAATAGAGGGATATGGAGCGTGTGGAGACAGAAGGGTTTTAGTTCAGAAAGGTTTCATGCATCGGTTCAGGCTCGATGGGCCGAAGGGCCTGTTCCAGTAATGTACTGTTGTTTGTTAAAACACTAACTCTGCTTTCTCTCCAGGAATGCTGCCAGATGTGCTGAGTTTCTCCAGAAATTTCTGTTGTTGTTTCAGATTTGCAGCCTCCGCGGTTCTTTGTTTTATACGAGTAACTTGTGCTTTGTAAAAGAGGACAATGACTGAAGTATTATTACTGTTTAGAGGCCTTTTTGTAATGGAATTCTGTGTTTATTCACAGGTCAGTCTTTTGAAACTGCACAGATTATGTATTTGGCTGTGAGCAATATCATCTGTTCCATCATATTTGGAGACCGTTTTGATTATAACAATGAAGTATTTCTCCATCTAACAAACATGGTTAATGAGAACACGAGACTGATTGGAACAGCCCCGATACATGTAATTGTCGTTTTGTGGTATTGTACTCAGGCTGAGTGTTGAGATCATTTGCAATTTGGTGTGTGTGACTATTTCCGCACCTGACTTGTTACAGGTTGAAGACTCTTGCTAACATTGTGTCTCAGTCATAAATGCTGATATGTGCGACAGGCTTACGTGGGCTAAATTGGAAAACTTTTGGTGAGAAAATAAACGTGGAAAACTATTTTAAAATAAAGCAAAGAACAATGGGGGTGCTGGCAATCAGAAAATGGTTGGGAAGTTGCTGGAAAGACCCAGGAGGTCTGGTAGCCTCTGTGGAGAGAAAGTTTCAGGTCCAATGGCCCTCCTTCAGCAGTGACAAAATTAACCTGGCCTGGCACTGAATGTGTTGTCACCGTTTTGAGTTTTCTCAACTCATTTAGAATGAAATGAGGCATTTTATAGAATCACAGAAAGATTCCCCAAACTGGAATCATTCTCCCTGACTCTTGATACGGAGAGGGGGTGGGGGGGCGGGGGGCGGTAATGCTTTCAAGAGATGTGATTCCCTCAGCTTCCCACATGAAGGAAAATGATGCAAGTGTCATCAACCTGGGGGAGCCGGGTTCAAATCCTGCTGTGGTGGATGGCGGAATTTCAATTTGATTTAACAATACAAATCTGGATTTAAGAGTATAATGATGAATATAATTGGCAAGAAAAGCCCAGCTGGTCCACTAATTTGGAGGAAATCTGCTGTCCTTACTTGGCCTGACCTGTATCTGATTTTTGGAATCCATGTATAACAGGTGATAGCTGATAGGTCACCCATTCTGGATGACAGCTAAAGCATCCAAACTAAAACTATAAATTTGGAGGGTTTGTGGGTTGGGGTGGGGGCTCTGAGGAGAGAAGAGGAAGTGTGGTGTTGCCATGACAATCTCCTATCTCCCATGGAGCATCACTGAAGGTAAGTAGTTGCTGCACTGACCATGGAGGAGCGATCACTGGATCCTACAAAGGCCTGATCCTTATATTCTTGTTCCAATCCAGCTGTACAACGCTTACCCATCTCTGGGATTTCTGATTCCGAGCCGCAGGAAGATTATTCAAAATCAAGTGAAGATGCATGAAATCTTTGAAGGTTTCTTCAAAGCTGCCAAAGAGACGTTGAGTGAGAACAGCATCCAGACACTCAGCGATGCCTTAATTCTGAGGCATCAGCAGGTACAGAGACACACCTCTTCAGCAGTAAGGGGAATCTTCCCAGGTTTCAGACTCCACACCAGGACTTTGTGGGTTTTGATCTAGGAAGATTCTGTGTTAAACATCTGTTAATATGTCGCTCAGTGCTGCCCCTAGTCTCTGGATGGAACTACGAATGTGTAGCTTCAAGCGCTCACTGTATCTGATTATTTATCTCATCGTAATGCTCATGACATCATGTGGATGCTCAATGTGTCCAGAATATAGCATTGATGGTGTGTGAGCTTCAATCTTGCAAAAGTCATCAGGGAAAGTTTCATGAGTAATATAACTGAGGAGAGGTCTTTCCTTATTTTACACATTATTTTCCCCAAACACTGCTCTTGAAATTACACCTGGATCTGTTGTTCAGTGCTTTGGAGCTACACTCTTCTCATTTTGACTGGGAAATCAATCTCTTTAATGAATTTAAACCCCACATTCATTAAGTCCTGCCCCTTAATCTCTGCTGTGCTGCCAGAGTGGATTGAAGCCTGATGGTGAACTCAGACAGGAGAGGCAACTTTCCTTCAGAGAATTGTAGGGTGATACAGCAGAGGGGAAGGTCGCTCGGCCCATCATATCGATGGCTGCTCCCTGGTAGAGCTATCCCACCTCCCCTATTCTTTCCCCACTGCCCTGTCCCTTATTTCCCTTCAAGTATATCCCCGACTCTCGTGTGAACGTAGCTTTGTGTCTGTGTCAGGAATTCTAGTCACTCAGCATCACATTGCACTAGAGTGTTCCTTGTTGCCTGTCTGACTGCACTTGTCCCTGACCCACCCTGCTCCTGCAATCAGTCTCTCCTTACTTATCCAGTCAAACCCATTCGTGTTAGGGAACTGGAGCTGGAGTTGGATGAACTTAGGATCATTCGGGAGGCAGAGGGGGTCATAGATCGGAGCTTTAGGGAAGTAGTAACTCCAAAGATGGCAGATAGATGGGTGACAGTGAGGGGGACTGGGAGGAAGCAGCCAGTGCAGGGACCCCCTGCGGCCGTTCCCCTCAAGAACAAGTATACCGTTTTGGATACTTGTGGGGGGTACGACTTACCAGGGGCAAGTAACGGGGCTCAGGCCTCTGGCACGGAGCCTGTCCCCGTTACTCAGAAGGGAAGGGAGGAGAAGAGCAGAGCAATACTAATTGGGGACTCGATAGTTCGGGGCACAGATAGGCGGTTTTGTGGGAACGAGAGAGACTCACGTTTGGTATGTTGCCTCCCAGGTGCAAGGGTACGTGATGTCTCTGATCGTGTTTTCCGGGTCCTTAAGGGGGAGGGGGAGCAGCCCGAAGTCGTGGTCCACATTGGCACCAATGACATAGGTAGGAGGAGCGCTGAGGATGTTAGGCAGGCTTTCAGGGAGCTAGGTTGGAAGCTCAGAGTTAGAACGAACAGAGTTGTTGTCTCTGGTTTGTTACCCGTGCCACGTGATAGAGAGTCGAGGAATAGGGAGAGGGAACAGTTAAATGCGTGGCTACAGGGATGGTGCAGGAGGGAGGGATTCCGGTATTTGGATAACTGGGGTTCTTTCTGGGGAAGGTGGGACCTCTATAAACAGGATGGTCTACACCTGAACCTGAGGGGCACCAGTATCCTTGGTGGGAGGTTTGCTAGTGCTCTTGGGGAGGGTTTAAACTAACTCTGCAGGGGCATGGGAACCCAGACTGTAGCTTTAGGGTGCAGGACCTGGAATGTAGGGAGGTTAGGAACATGGCATCAATTTCAAAGGAGGGTGCCTGTAAACAGGAAAGTGGTTTGAAGTGTGTATACTTCAATGCAAGAAGTATACGAAATAAGGTAGGTGAACTTGCAGCGTGGGTTGGTACCTGGGACTTCGATGTTGTGGCTATTACGGAGACATGGGTAGAACAGGGACAGGATTGGCTGTTGCAGGTTCCAGGGTTTAAATGTTTTAGTAGGGTCAGAGGTGGGGGTAAAAGAGGGGGAGGTGTGGCATTGCTTGTCAAAGATAGTATTACAGCTGTGGAAAGGACGATGGATGAAGACTCGCCATCTGAGGTAGTTTGGGCTGAGGTTAGGAATAGGAAAGGTGAGGTCACCCTGTTAGGAGTTTTTTACAGGCCTCCTAATAGTCCTAGAAACGTAGAAGAAAGGATTGCGAGGATGATTCAAGAGAAGAGTGAAAGTAATAGGGTAGTTGTTATGGGGGACTTTAACTTTCCTGATATTAATTGGGAAAGCTATAGCTCAAGTTCGTTAGATGGGTCAGTGTTTGTCCAATGTGTGCAGGAGGGTTTCCTGACACAATATGTAGACAGGCCAACAAGAGGTGAGGCCATACTGGATTTGGTTCTGGGTAATGAACCAGGCCAGGTGTTAGAATTAGAGGTAGGTGAGCACTTTGGGGACAGTGACCACAATTCGGTGACCTTTACTCTAGTGATGGAGAGGGATAAGTGTGCACTACAGGGCAAGAGTTATAGATGGGGGCAGGGAAATTATGATGCTGTGAGGCATGACTTAGGATGTGTGGCCTGGAAAAGTAAGCTTCAAGGCAAGGGTGTAATTGATATGTGGAGCTTGTTCAAGGAGCAACTATTGAGTGTCCTTGATAAGTATGTGCCCGTCAGGCAGGGAGGAAAGGGTCGTGTGAGGGAGCCGTGGTTTAATAAGGAATTGGAATCCCTTGTTAAATGGAAGAGGGCGGCCTATGTAAAGATGAGGCATGAAGGTTCAATTGGGGCGATTGAGAGTTATAAGGTAGCCAGGAAGGACCTGAAGAGAGAGCTAAGAGCAGCAAGGAGGGGACATGAAAGGTCCTTAGTTGATAGGATTAGGGAAAACCCTAAGGCTTTCTATAGGTATGTCAGGAATAAAAGAATGACTAGGGTAGGAATAGGTCCAGTCAAGGATAGTAGTGGGAAGTTGCGTGTGGAGGCTGAAGAGATTGGGGAGACACTGAATGAATACTTTTCGTCAGTATTCAATCAGGAACAGGACATTGTTGTCAATGTGAGTACTGAGTCACAATTAAGTAGAATGGATGGCTTTGAGGTATGTAGAGAAGAGGTGTTGGAAATTCTGGAAAGGGTGAAAATAGATAAGTCCCCTGGGCCTGATGGCATTTATCCTAGGATTCTCTGGGAAGCAAGGGAGGAGATTGCAGAGCCATTGGCCTTGATTTTTATGTCCTCGTTGTCTACAGGAGTTGTGCCAGAAGATTGGAGGCTAGCAAATGTGGTTCCCTTGTTCAAGAAGGGGAGTAGGGATAAGCCTAGTAACTATAGGCCGGTGAGTCTCACTTCTGTTGTGGGCAAAATCTTAGAGAGAATTGTAAGGGATAGGATTTATGAACATCTGGATAGGAATAATGTGATCAAGGATAGTCAGCATGGTTTTGTGAAGGGCAGGTCGTGCCTCACAAACCTTATTGAATTCTTTGAGAAGGTGACTAAGGAGGTGGACGAGGGGAAAGCAGTAGATATGGTGTATATGGATTTTAGTAAGGCGTTTGATAAGGTTCCCCATGGTAGACTACTGCATAAAATACGGAGGTATGGCATTGAGGGTGAGTTGGAGGTTTGGATTAGGAGTTGGCTGGCTGAAAGAAGACAGAGGGTAGTAGTTGATGGCAAAGGTTCATCTTGGAGTGCCGTCACTAGCGGTGTTCCGCAAGGATCTGTTTTGGGACCATTGCTGTTTGTCATTTTTATAAATGACCTGGAGGAGGGGTTAGAAAGTTGGGTGAGCAAGTTTGCGGATGATACGAAAGTCGGAGGAGTTGTAGACAGTGAGGGAGGATGTGGCAGGTTACAGCGGGATATAGATAAGCTGCAGAACTGGGCAGAAAGGTGGCAAATGGAGTTCAATGTAGCTAAGTGTGAGGTGATTCACTTTGGTAAGAGTAATAAAAAGATGGGGTACTGGGCTAACGGTCGGATACTTGGTAGTGTGGATGAGCAGAGGGATCTTGGTGTCCATGTACACAAATCTTTGAAAGTTGCCACCCAGGTAAATAGTGCGGTGAGGAAGGCATATGGCGTACTGGCTTTTATTGGTAGAGGAATTGAGTTCCGGAGTACTGAGGTCATGTTGCAGTTGTATAAGACTCTGGCACGGCCACATCTGGAGTATTGTGTGCAGTTTTGGTCGCCATACTATAGGAAGGATGTGGAGGCACTGGAACGGGTGCAGAGGAGGTTTACCAGGATGTTGCCTGGTATGGTAGGAAGATCGTATGAGGAAAGGCTGAGGCACTTGGGGTTGTTTTCATTAGAGAAAAGAAGGTTTAGGGGTGACTTGATAGAGGTGTATAAGATGATTAGGGGTTTAGATAGGGTTGACAGTGAGAATCTTTTTCCTCGTATGGAGTCAGCTATTACAAGGGGGCATAGCTTTAAATTAAGGGGGGGTAGGTATAGGACAGATGTTAGGGGTAGGTTCTTTACTCAGCGAGTCGTGAGTTCATGGAATGCCCTGCCAGTAGCAGTGGTGGACTCTCCCTCATTATGGGCATTTAAGCGGGCATTGGATAGGCATATGGAGGATAGTGGGCTAGTGTAGGTTAGGTGGGCTTGGATCGGCGCAACATCGAGGGCCGAAGGGCCTGTACTGCGCTGTATTCTTCTATGTTCTATGTTCTATGATTTCCAACAACTCTCTTGAATCTCCCCTTGATCTTCTCCCCTTCAGTAAATCTGTCCTGCACCCACGCACCAGCATTGACATTTTCCCAAAAGTGTGACACCAGAAGTGCATGCAATACTCCAGCTGAAGCCTCACCAATTTGTTTTATATATATTTGTATATAAAACAGAAAGGTGTGGGTTAACTTCCTGATTTATGTACTGTGACCAACAAAAGCTGTAAAGTTGCTTTAAAGGCCTTCTCAACCTGTCCCTCCACCTTCAGATTGGTGCAGTCTGTTGCCTCCCCCAATGCCCGACCATGAGTGAGTGGTATTTCTCCTCCCTCCACTTCCCAGCCCCACCCTTGGGATGTGGTTTTGGAACCTGGCAGGAGGGTGGAGGATGGGAGGGAGTGTCTATTAATCGAGTGGGAGTTGTCCCGGTGTCCAGCAACAGTCACCACACAAGGTAAGAAAGAAAGGAATCTGATACCTCCTACTCAGCCGAACAACTCAATTCTTCACAAGAGCAGCCATCACTGCTGGGTAAAGGTGCTGACTGGGTGCTGGCAAATCAGCTGCTAGGACACTGACTACCCAGAGAATCTGGGCTAATGAGCCTGGGCCTCACCAGGGACGTAGGCCCCAAGTGGTCAAAGTCTCTGTGTGCCCTCTCCTGGGACGTACCCCCACGGGACACAATTGCGACAGTGACCAGGCTCCCTTCCTCTGTCGGAGTCTAAATATTGGCCAGGGCACCAGAAAGCCCTTGACTGCACTTCCTCAACCCCGTGCCATGTGTTTCCTCATCTCTGCCTGAGAAGGCAAATTGGGCCTCATTTCAATATTTAACAATACAAGGCAACCCCTCTGACAGTGCAGCACTCCCTCGGAACTGCACTGACACTTCGGTGTGCTCACATTTATGAGATGTGGCCTGAAATTAGAAGACCATAAGACACAGGAGCAGGATGAGGCCATTCAGCCCATCAAATCTGCTCCACCATTCAGCGAGATCACGTCTGATCTGAGGATCCTCAACTCTGCTTTCCAGCCTTTTCCCCAGAACACTTCATTCCTTGACTCATCACAAATCCTGTCTCTCTCTCTCTCTCTCTCTCTCTCTCTCAGCCATGAATATACTTGATAACCCAGACTCGACAGCCCTCTGTGGTAATGTATTCCACAGATTGACTACCCTCCTTCCTCCTTATCCCTGTCTTAAATGTGTGACCCCTTATTCTGAACTCATGCCCTCTGATCCTAGAATGTCTCACCAAGAGTAACAACCTTTCTGTATCAACACTGTCAAGTCCCTGAAATATCTTTGCGACCTCACCAAGCTTGGTCACTCATTCTTCTGTCAGCCTCTGAGTCCAGGCCTAATCTACCCAACCTCTCCTCATACCTGCGTACCTAGCATCAATCCAAAACCCTTCCCTGGAATACCTCCAATGCCAATATATTGCCAGTCCTTAGAAAAGGGGAGGTGACGTCCCTGTGGTATTATCATCAGAATATTAACCCAGAGATCCAGGTAACTTTCTGGGGACCAAGGTTGAAACCATGCCAAGGCAGATGGTGGAATTTGAATTCAATTAACAAAACCCTGGAATCAAGAGTCTAACAGTTGAGAACAGAAGGGAGTCAAACAGTCAGGGCAGGCAGGGACAAAGCAGAGAACAAGGTAGGACTGATAAATTAAACTGGATTTGTTTCAATGCAAGGGGCCTAACAGGGAAGGCAGATGAACTCAGGGCATGTTTAGGAACATGGGACTGGAATATCATAGCTATTACAGAAACATGGCTCAGGGATGGGCAGGACTGACAGCTTAATGTTCCAGGATACATATGATACAGGAAGGATAGAAAGGGAGGCAAGAGAGGAGGGGAAGTGGCGTTTTTGATAAGGGATAGTGTTACAGCTGTGCTGAGGGAGGATATTCCTGGAAATACATTCAGGGAAGTTATTTGGGTGGAACTGAGAAATAAGAAAGGGATGATAACCTTATTGGGATTGTATTATAGACCTCCTAATAATCAGAAGGGAATTGAGAAACAAACTTGTAAGGAGATCTCAGCTATCTGGAAGAATAACAGGCTGAGTTTGGCAGGGGATTTTAACTTTCCAAGCATAAATAGGGACTGCCATAGTGTTAAAGGTTTAGATGGAGAGGAATTTGTTAAGTGTGTACAAGACAATTTTCTGATTCAGTATGTGGATGTACCTACTAGAGAAGGTGCAAAACTTGACCTACTCTTGGGAAATAAGCCAGAGACCATAATTCCAATAGATTTAAAATAGTGATGGGAAAGGATAGACCAGATCTAAAAGCTGAAGTTCTAAATTGGAGGAAGGCCAATTTTGACGGTATTAGGCAAGAACTTTCAAAAGCTGATTGGGGGCAGATATTCGCAGGTCAAGGGACAGCTGGAAAATGGGAAGCCTTCAGAAATTAGATAACGAGAATCCAGAGAAAGTATATTCCTGTCAGGGTGAAAGGAAAGGCTGGTAGGTATAGGGAATGCTGGATGATGAAAGAAATTGAAGGTTTGGTTAAGAAAAAGAAGGAAGTATATGTAAGTTATAGACAGGATAGATCAAGTGAATCCTTAGATGAGTCTAAATGCAGTAGGTGTTTACATAAGAGGGAAATCAGGAGGGCAAAAAGGGGATATGAGATAGCTTTGGCAAATAGAATTAAGGAGAATCCAAAGGATTTTACAAATACATTAAGGACAAAAGTGTAACTAGGGAGAGAATAGGGTCCCCCAAAGATCAACAAGGTGGCCTTAGTGTGGAGTGCAGAAAATGGGGGAGATACCAAACAAGTATTTTGCATCAGTATTTACTGCGGAAAAGGATATGGAAGATATAGAATGTAGGGAAACAGATAGTGACACCTTGCAAAATGTCCATGTTACAGAGGAGGAATTGTTGGATGTCTTGAAATGCATAAACGTGGATAAATCCTCAGGACCTGATCAGGTGCACCCTAGAACTCAGTGGGAAGTTAGGGAAGTGATTGCTGGGCCTCCTGCTGAGATATTTGTATCATCGATAATCACAGGTGAGGTGTCGGAAGACTGGAGGTTGGCTACTGTGATGCCACTCTTTTAAGAAGTGTGGTAAAGAGAAACCAGGGAACCACAGACCAGTGAGCCTGACATTGGTGGTGGGCAAGTTGTTGGAGAGAATCCTGAGGGACAGGATTTGTATATATTTGGAAAGGCAAGGACTGATTAGGGATAGTCAACATGGCTTTATGCATGGGAAATCATGGCTCACACACTTGATTGAGTTTTTTGAAGAAGTAACAAAGATGATTGATGAGGGCAGAGCAGTAGATGTGATCTATATGGACTTCAGTAAGGCGTTCGACAAGATTCCCCATGGGAGACTGATTAGCAAGGTTAATTCTCATGGAATACAGGGAGAACTAGCCATTTGGATATAGAGCTGGCTCAAGGGTAGAAGACAGAGGGTGGTGGTGGTGGAGGGTTATTTTTCAGATTAGAGGCCTGTGACCAGTGGAGTGCCACAAGGATCGGTGCTGGGTCCTCTACTTTTTGTCATTTACATAAATGATTTGGATATGAGCATAAGAGGTACAGTTAATACGTTTGCGGATGACACAAAAATTGGAGGGGTAGTGAACAGCGAAGAGGGTTACCTCAGATGACAACGGGATCTGGACCAGATGGGCCAATGGGCTGAGAAGTGGCAGATGGAGTTTAATTCAGATAAATGCGAGGTGCTGCATTTTGGGAAAGCAAATCTTAGCAGGACTTATACACTTAATGGTAAGGTGCTAGGGAGTGTTGCTGAACAAAGAGACCTTGGAGAGCAGGTTCATAGCTCCTTGAAAGTGGAGTCACAGGTAGATAGGATGATGAAGAAGGCAATTAGTATTAGATTAGATTAGATTAGATTACATTACATTACATTACAGTGTGAAAACAGGCCCTTCGGCCCAACGAGTCCACACCAACCCGCCGAAGCGCAACCCACCCATACCCCTACATTTACCCCTTACGGGCAATTTAGCATGGCCAATTCACCTAACCTGAACATCTTTGGACTGTAGGAGGGAACCAGAGCACCCGGAGGAAACCCACGCAGACACGGGGAGAATGTGCAAACTCCACACAGTCAGTTGCCTGAGGCGGGAATTGAACCCGGGTCTCTGGCGCTGTGAGGCAGCAGTGCTAACCACTGTGCCACCGTGCCACCGTGCCAAAGTATGCTTTCTTTTATTGTTCAGAGTATTGAGTACAGGAGGTGGGAGGTCATGTTGCGGCTGTACAGGACATTGGTTAGGCCACTGTTGGAATATTGCATGCAGTTTTGGTCTCCTTCCTATCGGGAAGATGTTGTGAAACTTGAAAGAGTTCAGAAAAGATTTACAAGGATGTCGCTAGGGTCGGAGGAGTGACCTTATAGAGGTTTACAAAATTATGAGGGGCATGGATAGGATAAATAGACAAAGTATTTTCCCTGGGGTCCGGGAGTTCAGAACTAGAGGGCATAGGTTTAGGGTGAGAGGGGAAAGATATAAAAGAGTCCTAAGGAGCAACTTTATCACACAGAGGGTGGTACGTGTATGGAATGAGCTGCCAGAGGAAGTGGTGGAGGCTGGTACAGTTGCAATATTTAAGAGGCATTTGAATGGGTATATGAACAGGAAGGGTTTGGAGGGATATGTACCGGGCGCTGGCAGGTGGGACTAGATTGTGTTGGGATATCTGGTTGGCATGGATGGGTTGGACCGAAGGGTCTGTTTCCATGCTGTACATCTCTATGATTCTATGACTCTATAAGATCATGGTGACTAGTGCCTTGTATAGTTTGAGCAAATCCTCCCTCCTTTGATATTCCATTCCCTTTGGAATAAAGGCAAACATTCCATTTGCCTTCCCTACTTTGTGCTGAACTTGGATGCTAGCTTCTGGTGATTCACAAACAAGGACTCCCTAATCCCTCTGTTCTGTCACTTTCTGCACTCTTTCTCCATTTCAATAAAATTCAGCTCCTCCATCCTTGCTGTTAAAGAGCGGAACCTCCCATTTCCCTGCATTGTATTCCATCTGCCAAGTCTGTCATTGTCATCGTGACGTTCATGACCAGAGGCTGGAAGGATCACTATCCTTGGGAACACAGACCCCTGTCCAGACATTGACGGAGCTGGATATTTTCCTGAGAGAGGCGACACACTCTCCTTTGTTTCATTTTGTCTTGAAGGAGCTGGGAGGTGAAGATTTACAAAGTAAGAAAAAGGATATCGTGGTTACAATCACTGACCTGTTTGCTGCTGGCACAGAAACCACCTCCACTACCATCTGCTGGGGACTTCTTCTGATGGTAAACTACCCAGAAATCCAGAGTAAGGAATCCTTCACTCTGTGTTTGTTAGTTTGGTGGTTGTGTCTCAGTTGGAATCTGATTCTAATCTAATATTATTGCTTGTATAATTGTATATTGTTGCTTGTAATGTATATAAATGGTTGGATGGGGAATTCGGACATGACTGGATTGAACCATTAAATGGCAGAGCCCTTTGTAGCACCAATGTACAGAAACATTTGGTGTGCAGGTCCACAGTTCCCTGAAAGTGACAACACAAGTTGATACGGAGGTCAAGAAGACATCTGGGCGTGCTTGCCTTCATTGGGCAGGGATGGAGGATGAAAAATGAGCAACTCATGTGGCAGTGGTGTGGTACTTTAGTGAGGCCATATTTAGAATATTGTGTACAGTTCTGGTCACCACACTACCAGAAGGATGGGGAGGTTTTGGAGAGGGTTCAGAAACGGTTTATGAGGACATTGCCTGGTGTAGAGGATATTAGCCATGAGGAGACAGTGGAAAAACTCAGTTAGATTTCACGTGAATTTCGAAGGATGAGGGGTGACCTGATCGATGTTTACAAATTATGAGAGGCATGGATAGAATGGATAGTTGGAGTCCTTTTCCCAGGGTAGACTCTCTGTCAGTCTGGTTCACTAGAATAAATAATTACCTCGCTGTCTGATTCTGAATTGGACTGAAGGCAAGAAGGATTTATGTCGGCTGAGGTGAACAATTATCCCAATAAACAGGTCTCTGCAGAGGGGACGGGGCGACTTGGATGGATTTGTTATACCTTGGAACTTAATGCTTTTGGTATCAGAGTGCCCACTGCACTGGTGTAAATAAGAGAGCTGATAATTCAGGGCCTTTGGACAACACCATCTCCATTCACAGGTCAGGAACGGTCATGTACCTGAAATGTTTGACCTCTTTAGGGGGATACTCTGGGGGTGGCCCTAAAATGTCCCTCCTGGGATCATCCTGACCCTGCCGAGTTTCCTGCCCAACGCTTATTTTGTGGAAACTTTGGCTCGACAAATCAGCACTTTCAATCCGATCCTTTTCAAGGGTAATAAATATGAATAGTGGCATGGAATTATTGTACATTGTCAAATTGTCCTCAGTAGTGAACAATAAAAATTGACCTTGGAGGTTAGCACACAGTGGGTGGTATCACATCAGCTGTGTGTTTGGGGCAGTTTGATGTTTATGCCTGTCAGAGTTGATGAAGCAAAGTATTGAGAGGGGAATGTACTGGCAACGGAACTGATAGAGCCCATTCCATGTCACTCAACAACACAATGTTCTCCACTTCAGTTCATCCTGCTGTAAACTGTTTCCCTCCATCCAAAGATCTTTACCTTTTTGTCTATTTCAGGGAAGGTTCAAGATGAAATTGACCGGGTGATAGGAGCTGGTCGATTCCCGAGAACAGAAGACCAGAGACACATGCCTTACACTGAGGCTGTGATTCACGAAATCCAGAGATTTGCCAACATTGGCCCCATGAACCTTCCTCATTCGACAACCGAGGACACGCATTTCAGAGGGTATTTCCTTCCAAAGGTATCAGAGATACAAGGCTTACTTTTCACAATTTGTGCCACTTGGAGCATTGTTAGAGACAAAAGAAACTGCAGATGCTGGAAACCAAAGTAAACTAACAGGAGGCTGGAAGGACACAGCAAGCCAGGCAGCACCAGGAGGTGGGGAAGTGGGCGTTTCGGGTGTAACCCTGCTTTGGGACTAGGGGTGGGGGTGAGGGGGTGGGGTGGGAGATGGGGGTCAGAGTGGTGAGGTAGGAATAGGTGAACACAGGGAGAGGGCACGATCTGGTTGGTCGATGGGAGGAATGTATCCAGTTGGTAGGCGGAAGGAAGGGTCGATCAGAGGAATGGAAGGGAGGGGGAGGGGCTGGGAAGTGAGCTGGATGGGGAGGTAGGTTAAATGAAATTGGAGAACTCAATGTTGAGTCTTCCCGGCTGTAGGCTGCCCAGGTGGAAGATGAGGTGCTGTTCCTCCAACTTGTGGTCTGGCAATGGAGGAGGCTGAGGATGATCATATTGGAGAGGGAGTGGGAAGGGGAATTGAAACAGGCGGTGACTGGGAGGTCAGGTCAGCCCCTGCTGGCCCGGCTGAGATTCTCGGTGAACCTTTCCTTAAGTTTACGTTTGATCTCCCCAATGTAGAGAAGACCACATCGGGAGCACCTGATGCAGTAAACTGGGTTGGAGGAGAGGCAGGTGAACCTCTGTCTGACCTGGAAGGACTGTTTGGGGCCCTGGAGGGAGGTGAGGGAGGTGGTGTACTGACAAGTTTTGCATCTTTTCCAGTTGCAGGGAAGGTACCGTGGGTTGGATGTGGGGTGGCGGTGAGATGTTGGTGGGGAGAGTGGCACAAACCAAGAACTGCCGAAGGGAAGGTATTTTTCCCGGAGGGCAGAGAGGGGTGAGGAGGGGGAGATGTTCTTGGGGTTGGGTCTAGTTGGAGTTGGCCAACCTGACCTCCCAACCACCACCTATTTCAATTCCCCTTCCCATACCCTCTCCGACATGTCCATCATCCTTCACCTCAACATTGAGCTCTCCAATTTCAAACAACCTCCCTTCCCATCCCCCGACTCCCTTCACAGCCCCTCCCCCTCCCTTCCACTGCTCCCTGCCACCCTGCCCACCCAAAACCCTCCCCCACCCCCCACCGCTTTATCTGCAGCTCCCCTCACCCCTACCCCCGGTGCTGTAGAAGGGTTTTACTTGGAACATTGTTGCCATGGTAATAATATTGTGGTACTTTCTGAATAAATACAGGAACTGAGTTAGAAGGGAAACAAATTAAAAGGGGGAATTTCAATGTTGAGGATTGCTATTAAAGTCTCATTGAAGGTTCCCATCACACAACCTTGTAAGAAATGGGGAAGTGTGCTGTTTTTACAGATATCGAAAAGCAAGAGTGTGTATGTGCAGAAAAGGGGTACAGTTAGGCAAGCATTAGGGAAATATATCTTTATCTTTAATGAATAATTGTGGATAATTAAATACTAACTTCAGTGCAGAAATATTAAAGCAAATAATTCTTTTTAATAATAGTCTCAGCAAAATAGCTGAGACAGCTGAAACGCACAAACCAAGCATGGAAAGGTAGATTGTTAAAAGGTATGTTCAAGAATGGAATGTACCTGTGAACAATGGAAGATGTTCCAGGCAAAGTAAAAGGACCTCAGGATACAAGTTTCGCCTTATGTCAGCACTTACAGAGGGAAAGGTTGCCAACTTGGAGAAAAGGGGACAATAAGGGCAGAGTGCAGCTGGGTAGTGGTAGAATACAATAAGAAAGATTGGGTAATGGAAGAGTCGGGAGAGGTGACCTCACGCAGCTCAAAAGTATAACTGTGAACTAGTTTGAAAGTTCATTGCTCATTTGTTTCTGCATTTGATGCCCTTTCTTGCAAGATCGTAGAATAAATTGCCTTGTTTCCAGTTTTGGTGGTCTCGTCTAAATTTTGTTAAACTTGTTCCTAACAACCTCAACGGTGAAAAATGAGGCCATTTCTCCCATCACATCTGTACTAGCTCTCTTAAGCGTTTTGACAGAACCAAACGCCTGCCTTTCCCCCATAAGCCATTGGTCCTATTGAAATAATCATCAAGTGCTCTCCTGAATGCCTCATGTGACCCTGCCTTGACCGTACTTCATTCCAAACCCAGTCACTAACTGTGGGAAGAGGTTTGATTTTAAATCTCACCTCACACTTGTGTTTTTTAAAATGCATTAAAACTGTGCTGTCTGATTCTCAATCCTGTTACAAACACTTTGCACTCATCAGGACGATGCCAATGTAAAGGGTACATTATTGTTAATGAATGAGAGGAGAGTGCTGATTGGTTGGCCAGTAAACCCTGAGTAGCAGAGGCTAAAGCAAATGCACCAGTTAATGATGACTGGCGCTTAACTTCCAAGCTCTGTTTAAGTTTAAAACTGGGCAGGTTGACTATGATTGCCCTGAAGGGTGAACTGGAGAGAGGCAGTCACCTATTTTATTGAGTTGAATGGCACAATCTGTGTACGTGTTCCTTCTGTCAGCAAGCAGCAGGGCCCTGTGCACTAATCTACCCAGCCTCCACTGCAGGTAAATATGTCCCACTGCAGGCCAAACAACAATTTGGATTTTAGGAATTGAGTTTCTTTAATCGTGGGGATGAGCCGTTACATTTGACAATAAGGTGGAGCCCGTTATAACCTGAGGTGTCTCGTGAAACTAACAGGATCAGGGAGAAAACTGGGTTTTCCACATCCTGCATGACTCACTCTCCATTAAACACAGGCACAGTAACACATTCAGAATGGCTTTCCGTGTTTTTCAGGGAACGTACGTTATTCCTTTACTGACCTCGGTGCTGTACGATAAAACCCAATGGGAAAAGCCCCACCAGTTTAACCCGGCTCACTTCCTGGATACTGATGGGAATTTTGTGAAGAAAGACGCCTTCATGCCTTTCTCTGCAGGTAACCGGTTGTAAAAGGGGCCGTGTGTTCCGTTACTAAAATATTCCCATTTCTGAAGTGAGGCAACTGACTGTGGAGAGCCAGCTCTGATTTGAACTGGGAGCGAGCTCCAAACTTTCACAATGGGTTGAGCTCCCCCATTTGGCTCTTACTTCATCCACGGTATGTGGGTGTCACTGGCTGGGCCCAGGATTTATTGCCCGTTCCCAAGTCACCCCTTGAGAAGGTGGTGGTGAGCTGGCATCTTGACCCGCTGCAGTCCGTGCGCTGTAGA